>NC_054543.1:17249770-17549770 GCF_017654505.1 Polyodon spathula
TTAATTCCTGGCAAAATTGACACATCACCGTCATACTACGATTACGGACTCAGTGTGCAAGATGCAATAGGGAATGCACATGATCATTTTTTTCTTCTTAGATGCATGTTAAAATCAGACACATGATCGGCTCCAGTGTGCAATGGCCTTTAGTCACTGTGTAGGAATTACAACAGTGAAAAAGGTAAAGAAGATGGTCTTCACAACAAAGTTTGTTCACTTATTGAACATTTTAGAAACTTTCAACAGAAATAAAATATATGTATTTTTAGGAAAAGTAATTTATGTTTATCTTTAAAATTGCCAGCAAGCCCTATTTTATTACTTATAGTAAATGCAACAGCTTAGATAATTGAAATACGGGTTCCTTATATTTGTAGTTTTGGTTCACAGTCAATTAAACAACACCAAGTCTAAATTTGTTTCCTTGAAACTTCAGAGACAATGGGCTTCATTTTTCAAGGCTTGTTGTAAATTAATTCCTGGCAAAATACCTTTTGAATAGCTTTGCATATTGTTAAATTCTCCTAATAACCTTGATTCTGGAATTCTAATTCACAATGCAAATGAACAACATGTAGCTTTCATGAACAGAAATGGAAAATATCAAGCAGTGAAGCTGAATATTTTATTGTCCTTCATTGTTATTCAAAATCTAGCACAATTAAAATGCACTGTAGCCAGTATTCATTCATAATTAGCACCATTAAAATATGTTTATGGCCCAGATTCATCAATATGCAACTTTCATACTGAAAGGAAAATAGATACTATTAGCATAAATCAGCTTGGAAGATACAAATGTTATTTTCCTTTCCCAAATTACAAAGAAAAGACCTTGATAAATATGAATATAGTGTATGTGTTTGAAGAAATTGCTTTCAGATACTTAAAAAGACTAATCATACAATGTTCATCTTCACTGTTTGATATTTGTATTTCAGCTCATGAAAGCTACAAATTGTTCATTTCCATTTTGAATTATGAAATCCTTCTAGCATCAAGTCTAAGAGGAGGATTTAGTAATATGCAAAACTATTCAAAAAGTATTCTGCCAGGAATTAATTTGCACTGCTTGGCTTATTAGATATGATATGCTTCTTCAACAGATGATTGGGTATAACTGTTAGGAACAGGAAAGCTTCCCTATACTGATTTGAGACATTTATGAAGATATTGCAACTGGAACTTTCGATATAAGAACTTTATAATCTTCAGAGCTTCTCTGAAAACTAAACTAATAACTTGAAATACTTGTCTGTTAGCAGTGTTTGTTCAAGTGAGTTTAAACTGAATTCATTTAAATAGCATACAGGGTACTTTTTTTGGTATTATGAGATATGTATTGTAATTGGTTAGTTTTATTCTAATTATTGAAACAGCCTTTAAGTAATGTAAAATGTGAAAATTAGCATCCACAAAGGAGCATGCACAACTTAAGATGCAGATGCAAGAAAACTGTACTTAATGCGGAAATAAGCTATTTATAGGGTTTTAGGATGGCGAATGTCTGTGTATGAAGGAATATTGGCATGAAAAAAGTAAACAATTTATGTTTTATGAGAGTAGATATAATCAATACACAAACGGTCCTGTACCTCACTATTTCTACTACATGGCTGTATTTGGTTTTCTTAAAATATATTATTGTATTATGCATTATTTATAAATGACTATTATTGATCATCCACATTGTCCAATAAAAATGATTTAAAATATTTTTCAGTCTGGTTTAATAGCAGGCACAGCATCACAGTGTCAGTTGCAAAAGAATGAATTACATCAACAGTAAGCAAATACAGCTGGTTGGTTCGATTGTGATCACAGAACAAATATTCAAATAAAATAAACTTACATTTTAAACATTCACATTTTTTTATTTCTAGAGAAAGAAATATTTAAAATTGGTATATTTGAAATTTAAGTTTCTTTTAGTATTAGTACGAAGGCTGCCATTGAGTGTTTTATCGCTATGGATTTTACGCCACCTAATGTGGTAGAAAAATACATTAAATGCATATACATTTGAGGCTATAATTTTGCAACTCAATTCTCTACGAGTTGCTTGTGTGTCATATTATTTCAAAGTGTCTACTCTGTAGTTAACTCAGATATTTTGATCTGAGAGATTCCATGTTAATATTAATTAAAGGCGACCAGTTCTGGTTAAATGCCTAAATACATGAATAAGAAGATCCATTCACAAGGTATTCACACATATACAGTGTTCAAAGTCCTTACTACTTCCTTAGGCTTTTATGGCAAGCATTGTTAGATGTGCTTGATCTGTAGCTGTACACAAAGGATTGAAGTGATGTGTCACACTCTATCTCCTGAGATTTCACCTTTCAAAGAACGTCCTTGCTCATCTCTATGATGCCTTTGGGGGAAGAGCATATATATTGCACACATATACATATACATATGCATCAAGTTATTCCATATGCAGAAAGAAGCCAGAAGCATGTGGATCTCCACTTGACTGAAGGAGAGTAAACCCTATTGTCAGAGTCAAGGCAGCATCAATTCTGTTGGGACAGGGGTTTGTGACAGATGCGTGACAGATACAAACCCATCAAAAATTAGCTTTGCATATTTAAATAAAAAATAAAAAAAAACAGACTGGCTAGACACATGCTGTACAACAAGTGAAACAGTTTCATATGTCATTAGTAGGATCAATCATATTTTAATTGTTTATATATGCCATATTATCTGCGTATCCAATCATGTTTCTCTCAGACATAAATAAAAGCTGAAATGCAACATCAGCTTTTGCTAACAACTGCAAGAAAAATAGGTTTGTATTGATGTAGGTTGTGACTTATGATACACATCTAACTGCATTCAAGTATAACACACACCTTCTATGTTATGTGCATCCTGTGTACAGATTGCTGCAATAACATTTGTAAAAGAATTATGGTACTGGTTATTGTTTACTTTGTCAGCTCCTTTTAAGATTTTAAAAACTTCAATCAAGTTTCAGTTCTCTCATCTGCATAATGTAAAAAAAAAATCACAGCTTGAAATAGCCAGACTAAGCTATCAAGATGTCTTTCAATGCGTGAATGGAAGAAGCGTTTAGTGAGTGTCCATTTGAAAAGGACATATAAAGTTGTAAACACACTGAGTAAACAGCAAATCAGGAATAGTCAACCATGGACCACATTGATATCAGACATTTCTAATTCTACATACTGTAGAGGCACACTCTGACCTTGGTTTAATGCCTCTAACAGACTGGATTTAAGACTGCAGGTTATCTGTTGATAAGGATACTATTGTATTTGCTGTTATTAGGACTGAAGTCATTGTATTTTGTATCTTGCTCTTAACTGTAGTGTAATTCTTGAAATGTATTTTTGTATACAACTGTAAGTTGCCCTGGGTAAGGGTGTCTGCTAAGAAATTAATAATAATAATAATAATAATAATAATAAATAATAATAACTTGTTATAAAGGATAAGATGCATTGGAATTTGTATATATTTTTGGCAGTTATTGGCTGATTTCTGTAATGCAATTTAGAGTAAATTACTGTAAAGAACAGAAGTCAGGTTGACTGCAAGCACAAAGTGACAATTTAAAATGAGGAAATCACATGATTACAGTAATCCAATATCTACATGTAAGTTTTGTTTCATTAAACTAATTAGACTGTACTGTGTTTTAGTGCTGGATTCCTCATAGAAACATTAAACAGTCCTTTTTGCATATTGTTTGACTTTAACCTATTTTAATGATTTAAGTGGTGGAAGGACGGTATTTAGGTCAATTAAATAGAACCTTTTGTGCAGCTGTATATCATTTCTTGTGCTAGTGAAGGCTAGACAATTTTAGTAGGTTATCCCTTTTAACAATATAGGCCTTTTCGTAAGTTTTACATTTGTGTCATAATGAATGTAATAAAGATCAATTGACTGTCCTTTTTACCAGCTAACTGGGACAAACAGTTTATTTAAACAGTTTATTTATTCCACCTATTACACCTGAAGCTGATAAAACTCACCCTTTGTCTTTTGCCTTGTAAAAGTTTAATTAATTGCAAGTATGCTAATGGGAAATACAATAATAAGGCCTTGTGACAGAAGTATAAAGAGTTCTGGTTGTAAATCTCCCTCCCGATCTGTGAGGGCGCTGAGTAACGAAAGGGGAAGTCTTTGGACGGGCTGTTCTGACAATTCATTTTCAGGGTCGGGAAGTCGGTCAGCCTGGAACAAGGTGAGACTCCGGTGCAGGAACGTACTGACCCGGAAGCTAAACGATGTAGCATCTGCAGACAATAGAGACAGCTGCCATCGTTTACCAAGGGGTCATGAGTGAAGCACAAAGGGGATGGAGAATCTTAAATCTTTTCCTTCTCTTGGTTTTTATTAAGAGATTGGAAGGACCGTGAAAGACATAGAGGATTGTATATTGAGAATATTTGTAAGTGTTTGTTTGTTTTTTGTGTTGTTAGTAATTGTCTTGTTTGTTAATCACCAGACAGCTAAACACGTATCTCAAGCTGTCGCTTTGGGCCAGCACAAGCTGGAACAGCACTTAACAACAGTCACAACATATACTTGTTATCACCCACCAGGAGCACTAATACACACAACCGGACTGGTGACCGTGTTTAGTATTGTGGGGCGGATAAAGTATTATTATTTGGGCTGTAATCCTGTTGTTATTAACTGCGCACATTACACATTGTTCTGTATTGCTGGGGGTTATTCTTTTAGTTACCAGACGCGGATTAAAAAGAGAAAATAAAGCTTTCCAAACCGGATTACAATTGTCTGCAATTATTCCTGCACTGCCTCACCTCTACATCTGTTCACAATCAGCAGCCACTTTTCCACAAGCCTCTATCATGATTATTATTTCAAGAACTGAGGATATTTTTATTATATATATATATATATATATATATATATATATATATATATATATATATATATATATAATGTTAAACATTTGACACAAGTGATAGGACAAAGTAATTCTCTCTTGTATGATGAGAACTTTCAAACAGCCAGCTGACCTTGTCTTTGTTCAATGAATTTGAGCCAGCCATCATAATTCTTTAACATGACATGTATCATATTGCATATAATAATGGCGCAAATGTCTTGAAAAAAATGTAATTAACACAGATACTGCCTTTTATTGCTTGTTATCCTTGGAGTTGTACCATATATACTGTATTATACACAAGTTACACAATAGATCCATGTGCTGTATGTGCTGTAACCACTCTAGTACTCATTCTATTGTTGCTGCCATATTACCATTGCCTCTTAGTACAAAACCCTTGCATTGTCTTTATTGTGCTGCCACTGCATTGCCATTGAAGATCATTTGGTACAGTAAGAATGGAACACACAGTGAGTGATGGGGAGGAGTACATATCTGGGTGATTTTTTGATCTACCTAAAACCGTGTACAGGTGTAAACGGGTATATGTACACACAAAACTGTAAAATCAAAGTCATTGTTTCTAATACTACATAAAAAGAAAATATAACACTACTTCCCATATGACGGCTGCATTGTACTGTATTGAGCGTACACGTCTGCCAGCTGGCTCAGTGCCTGCATCCAGGAGCTGTGTTGTAAACACAGATGCAGTTCCACTGAACACTCTTGTGTAAACTGGTACATACAAATCTGTAAAACCAAAAGGTTTTTTTCTAAATGTAATATATAAAAACAAGATATAACATACGTTTCATACTAGGCACATAAGTGGTTATCCTACCTGTCATTTTGGTTTGCTGTGTGCATATGAGTGAAGCTTGTCATATTCTAATCAAAATACTACTTTCAAGATTAAATATTTACTTCTGATATCTTCCTAGTTGAATTTCTGGAACAAAATGAAGGATTGATACCTTCAGGTACACTGAGAAATAAAGCAACTAGGCTTTCACTGAGCTGGCATCTTGGTGCAATTGTACAAATCCACAACAATAGCAATCTCTGTCTCGTAGTCAGTCTACAAACAAAGAAAGGATTGAAAAAAACATGAATATCTTTATATATATATATATATATATATATATATATAACCTTTTGACCCACGTGGCGGTTCTAGGTAGAACTGTTTATAACTTTATAATTTCTACAATTCTGGCCATAAAATGCCATCATGATATTTAATTCATATATTTAGGAAAAGTCCAAAACAGACATACACATACGATTTACAATGGAAGAGTAATTAACATTTTAAATCCAAAATGGGTCAAATTGGGCGGTTGTAGTGTTAATTAATCCTTCCACTAATAAGAACATAAGAACATAAACAAGTTTACAAACTAGAGGAGGCCATTCAGCCAATCGTGCTTGTTTGGTTGTTAGTAGCTTGTTGATCCCAGAATCTCATCAAGCAGCTTCTTGAAGGATTAGACTGTCAGCCTCAACAACATTATTGGGGAGTTGGTTCCAGACTCCCACAATTCTCTGTAAAAAAGTGTCTCCTATTTTCTGTTCTGAATGCCCCTTTATCTAATCTCTATTTGTGACCCCTGGTCCTTGTTTCTTTTTTCAGGTCGAAAAAGCTCCTTGGGTCGACATTGTCTGTAAGAAATAATGAAACTGATAAACAATATTAGTTTTGTCAACTGTATATGTTTATTGGTATAGCATATATCTTGAATCTTATCGCCACATAGTCTTTTTTGTGCAAGACTGAATAGATTCAATTATTTTAGCCTGTCTGCATATGACATGCCTTATAAACAAAAATAATTGTGGTCGCTCTTCTTTGCACTCTTTAGAGCAGCAATATCCATTTTGTAGCAGGTGGCCAGAACTGAACACAATATTCTAGATGAGGTCTTACCAATGCCTTGTAAAGTTTTAACATTACTTCCCTTGATTTAAATTCAACACTTTTCACAATATAGCTGAGCATTCTGTTCCCCACATTGTCTAGATTAAGAGTCTATAGAAACTGGATAGGAACAGGCTGATGTGTGGGGCATGTTGTTCGTATCCTTTGTAAAAAACTGTGAAAAATAATCATTTAATATATTTTCTTTTTTTCTCTTCATCTTTGATTTTGCCATTTGTATCTCTTAGACATTTTACTTCTTCCTTGAATGTGTTTTTTTTTGCTGTATTAATATTGGATAACCTTTTTTGGAATTGGTTTTAGCCCCTTGGCAATGTTCATTTCTATCTCTCTCTTGGCCTTTCTAACTTCCTTTTTGACTTACATTTGCAGATCCAAGTACTGTCTGTGTACTTTGTTCTGTTCCCTTTTAAATGCTCTGTAAAGTGCCTTTTTTCTCTGAATATTTTTGTTTTTATTGATCTATTAAAACTTGTTGGCTATTTTGTTTTAGATTTTGCTTTGTCTACTTCTGGGATCTAATTGTTTTGTGCCTCTAGTACTACATTTTTGAAAAACAGCCACCCTTTTTCTATGGATGTTTTCTCTATTTTACTCCAATCTACTTCTGTTGGTCTCTGTTTCATTCCTTCATAGTTTGCCTTTTTAAAATTGTAAACCTTAGCTTTAGTTGTTACTTTTGGGGTTTTAAAAAGCACTTCAAATGAGACCACATTGTGATCTTAGTTTGCCAATGGTTCTCTGCCCTCTGTTTTAGTTATTCTGTCTTCATTATTTGAAAAGTCTAAATCAAGGCATGACTCCCCTCTAGTTGGTGCCTTGAAAAATTGCTTTAGGAAGCAGTCATTTGTCATTTCTACCATTTCAAATTCGGCTGTTGTGCTGCCCACTGGGTTATCCCATTTTATATGGGGGAAGTTGAAAGCCCCCGTTAGTATGGTGTGGCAGAGCAAAGCTCTGCCCTTTAAATTGGCAGGGATGGGGTTAACTTCCCCTGCCTGCCTGGGTTTATTATGTTCAGGTGGCTGGGGTTGATTAGTTGATTAGGTTGATTAACGATCAATCAGCGCCCAGCCACCTGATATAAAAGGAGGCCTCTGCTTCTCATTTGGAGGAAGGAGCTGAGGAAGCAGGTTGGTGTTTGTTGTGTGGTTTTTGAATTTTCTAAATCCAGTGAAGGCATTGCCCAGCCTGGAAACTTTATTTTTGTGAGTTTTGTTTTTGCTTTATTTGTGTTTAAGTATCTGTTATTTTGCCCTTGTGCACTCTATTTTTGTTTATTTATAATAAAATAGTTATTTTTTTTGAACTGCAGTCTGTCTCTGGGCCTCTATCCACTCGCCAGCCTGCCACATATGGCTTTTCCTTTGGTACATGCATTTATAATGTCATTGTATAACAGATTATTTTGCTTGGTATCTGAATTTGGCGGACTATGGCTGTAGGGTGACGTTAGACCTTCCCCCCCACCCTTCTCTGCAGCCGGCAGCTCCCTCTTGTGGGGCTCCAGCCACTTAATTTCTCCCCCCTATTCATAGGCAGCAGCTCCCCATAGCGGGGCTCTGGCCACAGTATTTCCTGCAGCAAAGAAGGGCTGGCAGCGACCCCAGGTAAAGAGAAGCTGGCAGCGACCCCTGGCGAAGTGGAGCTGGCAGTGACCCCATGGCGAAGCAGTTCGGTCGACTCCAGGCGGCAGAAGCAGCAGACCCTCAGGTGGCGACATCTGCAGCGGACCCTCAGGAGGCAATGGCAGCAGCAGACATTTGGGAGGTGCCGGCAGCAGCGGACCCTCGGGAGGTGACGGCAGGAGAAGAGCCCTCGGCCAAACAGGTGGCAGTGGGAGCTCCACTTCTCCTTCTGGTGGTGGAGGTGGGAGCGGTAGGTAATCATCCCATGGTGGTGGAGGTGGAAGCGGTAAGCAGTCCTCCCACTGTGTTGGAGGAGGGAGTAGCAGGTAATCTTCAGGCGGTAGTGGGAGCAGCAAGCAGTCTCCTCCTGGTGCTGGAGATAGCAGTAATGACTCTTCTCCTTCTGGTACTGGAACTAGTGGTGGGACCTCTCCCTCTGGCACTGGCTCCTCTCCCTCTGGTGCTGGAGACGGCTCCTCCCCTTCTGGTGCTGGAGACAACAGCGATTGCTCCTCCCCCTCAGGTGCTGGAGACGGCAGCGATGGCTCCTCTCCCTCTGGCGCTGGAGATGGCAGTGATGGCTCCTCTCCCTCTGACGCTGGAGATGGCAGTGATGGCTCCTCTCCCTCTGACGCTGGAGATGGCAGCGATGGCTCCTCTCCCTCTGGTGCTAGAGATGGCAGCAATGGCTCCTCTCCCTCTGGTGCTGGAGATGGAAGCAGGGCCCCTCCCATATCTGCAGCCAGGTAGTTGAGCACCATGGCTGCAATGTCTGGGAGGGATGCTGAGTGGTGTTGCTTTTCCCAGGCTTCCCACCGCTCCCCATCTCAGGTCCACAGGAGGTTTATCAGAGAGGGAGGACCTCTTCAACATTCCTCTTAGGCTCTGCCAGCCAGTTCCAGATCCCCTCAGAGGAGAGTGGATTCTTCCACCTTGGAAGAGAGTCCTCTCCTACCGACACTGGATGTTGTGGCTTCTCCCTCTCCTGCCACACATTGTTCTGACTGAAGTACCTGACTTCACCACAAAGGAGAAGCAGACGTCAGATGTGGCATAGAAACGGCCTTGCTCTGCTGCTGCTGTTGCTGTTTCCTCCTGCCAGTTCTTAATTTTTTATTATTATTTTTTTGCACCAAGCAAAAATACTTCTCTTGAAAAAGAAACCCTGCAGTATTCCTGGTATGACTCTTGGAGGTGGTATATCCCACCTCTGGACACCAATTGTGAAAGGAATGTTTGCGGGGGTGACGTCAGACCAGAAACACAAAACCAAAACAAAGTGGCAGGGCAAAACTGAACCGCTACGGCGTTTAGCTCTTTTTAGTAAATAATTAATAATGAACAAAAGATTTAAACAAACATAAAACTACACAAACAAAAAGGTGCATTGGCCAAACAAATAATAAGCAGCATGTTGGTGTTTAAGCCAGCACGCTCAGCAATTGTTACATTTCTCAGTTATTTTACCTGCTGTCTCCAGCCTAGTTCACCACTCTCCGAACACTCTTTCTCCAAACAAGAAAAGCTGCAGGCTTATATATTCTGGCAGAGGGGTTAACTAGCTAGTAGTTTTCTTATTACCCTTCAGCCACAGTCTGCACAAGTTTAATAAGGATGCGCGGCTGTCAGCTAATTAAACAATCAGTAGCTGATCAGTCATTTTTGTCATCAGTCATCAGTGATTTTTTTAAAATAAAAAATACAAAACAGTAACAAATAATGGCCATTGAAAAACTATTCTTACTCAAATGACTGTGTGTATTAATTATATTAAATGAAATCACATGGGGGTGGTGAAGGGGTGAAATCTATAACGTTATGCATTCCCCTTCATCGGCTTAATAGAAAGGTAAAACATTTGCTAACCTGTCCTCTACTGAATTTCTCAAGGTATCATATAATTAGTAAGGGCTGCCGCTTGATAAATGAGGACAGGCACAATATTTAATCAGCTGTAGGCAGACAGTCTCCTCCCATAGAAAGGCTGCTCCATGACCTATGCAACACCTCTAACGTAAAAATCTGTTGTTACAGAAGATACCCTTGAAACTTTTTTGCACTTTGAAATTACTCAAAGCCAAGTAAAACATGGTGATTAATGAGTTCCTTCTCCCTAGTACCATTCCTCTACATTTGTGTGCTTAATGTTTTTTGTTTTTTTAAATGAACATTCTCTCATCTAAGGCTATAGTGAGCCCTGATCATTATCTTTAATGAAATTATTGACATGCTATACTGGTAAAACTATAAGGGATGAACAAGTATTTGCCAGTGTAGAAGTTGAATCCCTAATCCCTAAACACTGTAACCTTGTTGTTCTGACCCGGGTTATTAAAATAGCTTTTGAGTATTAACCCTTTGCAGTGCAATTATTTTGACCCTGTCAGGATGGTCAGGGCCATGTTCCTCGTAGCTGGCTAACTGAGTTAGCCGGATAACTCTTAGGATAACTTAACAGAAGTCTGGCTTTTTCCATTCCTCGAAGCAAGCTTAAAGTCTAGCCGACTAAGTTACCATAGCAACACATCCTTAATCTTAAATTTGCTCCAGCACAGGCTAACTTAAAGTTAGCCGGATCTGTGCATAAAAACTCGTACTTCTAACCAATGAAAGCACTTGACACACCCCTCTAAAATGGCAGCACCCTTCCTTAGAGATCCCATAGATCAAGGAGCAATTTTAATTAGATTAGCTTTACGTAGGGAAAGAGTATTGAGAGATCGCCAAGATCCTTTGCATCATTCAGATGTTTTGTATTTGAGTGCTATAGATTTGGTTGGCAAGGTATTGTTTACCTATTAAATCTACTTGAGCCATTGCCCATACCACCCAGCACAGCAGTGCGTTGACAGTAACACAGACTATATGCATAGGGCTGCGCTTTTTTGCTGGTGGCGCATTCCTATACTTAGTTGGCGATGCTGAAAATATCGGCAAAGCCACTGCATGCCGTGCAGTCTGAAGGGTCTATCTCACCCTAAAGATATTTCTTAATGTGTTTGTAGCAGGACAGTACGAAAGCCCTGCTTAAATGTTCAGTTTGTTTATTTTTAGAATGGGATTCTCCCCCTCTGCCCCATGTGTCGTTTTTATTTATTATCATGTATTTATGTATGTGTTTATATAAATGACGGCGAAAGCCGTGTGGTTTGTTTATTGTTTTTATATGTGTAAATATGACGGGACAGCCGTGCGGTTTTGTATATGTTTTGCAGCGTGGATGGGAAGCCCCATCCATGTTAAAAACTCGTGCAGAAGGTGGCCATCTCCCGAATTAATTATTTAAAAAACTAAGGAACAGTGAAGGCACTTGCCCAGCCTGACCTTAGGTTTTGTTATTGTTTGTGTTTATGATTTATTTTATTTAAAATCTTTTATTTCGCTCTGTGGGCAGTGTTTGTTTTTGTTTAAATATTGTATTTATTTATTTTGTTTAATAAACGGTGCGCTGCGTCTCTTTGAACTGCAGTACTTCCCTGTCTGTTGTTGTTTCTCCTTCTGACTTGACGTCACCATAACGCCTTTTCCTGCCACATTTCCAGGACATACAAGGGGAAACGCCATTAAAGAGGGCTTCTATGCAGTCGCAGGTAATTTACTCGGTTATATGCAATTTAATGAACAGGTAATCCCATCATTATCATTTATTAAGTAGGCTACATTATTATGCAGAGTTCCCCAACGTCATTGGTGCTGTGGACTGCAGTCAGATCCTCATCAAGGCACCCTCAGGACCAAATGAGGCAGACTTTGTGAACAGGAAATCCTTTCACAGCATTAATGTACAGTTACTTATGATGTTATCACTTACATGAAATTAAAAATTAGCTACAATTCAGCACCTGATGCAAATAATCCAACATTTTAATGACAATTATACAAAGCCAGTGCTAGACAGTAGGTGTCAGACTTTGGATAAGACTCTATATCTTCCATGACTTGACCTAATTTATTCTCAGATAATCTGTGACAGATCCTGCGACATCACTGTCGCATGTGTGGGGCTCCGCAAATTTAAAATAAATAAATAAATAAATAAATAAATAAATAAAACTTAAGCATTTAGCTTATCTGCAATTTTTTCCATGCTTCCTCTGCAGTGTTGCATTTAGTTTGATAATGCTTTTATATTCCTCAAAACTTTCCATAAGATCCTGCTCTGTCAGGCTGAAAAGTTGCACTCTCTTTCGACGTCATCTTTCGTGAAGATCATTGTTTCAGTGCTCTGCGATTCTCCCTTTGAGGAGCATGAGCACGTGCCATTACCCGGATTTCTTAAGTCGGAATCGAGTTAACGAGACACTTTTAGCCTGTATTCGCCATCGAGGAATGGAGATAGCCTGACTTCAATTATCGGGTTAATCAAATCTGGTTAACCTCTGATAAGCCTGAATTAGTTAAACCAGCTACGAGGAACAATAACGTGACTATTTACATAAAACATGTTTCAAATTGCTATATAGTCAAAGTGATACTCTGTTGAAAGAATTATACCAATGTTTTCAACCAAAAGTGAGTTTTTATTTATTTACTACTATATGAGGGGAACACTGCAAAAATAAACTGTAAAAAAAATATTTTAAAAAATCACAAAATTATTGTTTTTGTTGATTTAGAGTGACCTTGAGCTATCAGTCAGGTTCCAAACTTACTGTCAATCAATAAGACATGACTAACAAAGAAAACAAGTGGAAAAAAATAACCAACATTTTTAAAAACAATATATTTTATAACTATTTACAGTGCCTATAGGAAGTATTTACCCCCCTTGGATGTTTTCACAGTTTGTTGTTTTACAACCTGAAATCTGAATAATGCATTTAAATGGGATTTTTTTCCCCTTTGATTTACACAACCTACTCAACACTTTCAATGTGTGAAAAAAAAAAAAACCTGAAAAGTCTTCATTCGATAAGTATTCACCCCCTTTGCTGTGGCACTCCTAAATAAGCTCATCTGAAACCAACTGCCTTCAGAATTCACACAGTAAGTTAAATGGAGTCCATCTGTGTTCAATAAAAGTGGCACATTATTTCAGATTAAATACACCTGTTTCTGTATGGTCCAACAGTTGGGTAGTGCATTCAAAGCAAAGATACTGCCATGAAGACCAAGGAGCTTTCAAAATAACTCCTGGATAAAGTTGTGGAAAGGCACAGATCAAGGGAGGGGTATAAAAATATTTGAAAGGCATTGAATATCAATCATTAAGAAGTGGAAGGTATACGGCACCACCCAGAATCTGCTTAGAGCAGACCGTCCTCCCAAACCGAGCAGCCAGGTAAGAAAGGCATTGGTCAGAGAAGCCACCAAGAGGCCAATGAAAACTCTGAAAGACCTACAGCATTCCATGGCTGAGATGGGAGAAACTGTCCATATGTCAACAATAGCTGAGGTACTCCACAAATCTGGCCTGTATGGAAGAGTGGCAAGAAGGAAGCCATTTCTGAAAAAGCCCACATAAAATCCTGCTTGGAATTTGCAAAAAGGCATGTGGGAGACAAAAGATTCTGTGGTCCGATGAAACAAAAATTGAACTATTTGGCCTAAATGCAAAGCATTATGTCTGGTGCAAGCACAGCACATCACCCAGGTAACACAATCCCTACTTTGAAGCATGGTGGTGGAAGCATCATATTATGGGGATGCTTTTTATCGGCAGGGACTGGAAAGCTTGTCGGGGTAGAGGGCAAAATGGATCTAAATACAGGCAAATCCTTGAGGAAAACCTGCTTCAGTCTGCAAAAGACCTAAGACTGAGACAGAGTCACCTTTCAGCAGGACAATGACCCCAAGCACACATCCAAAGCAACACTGGAGTGGCTTAAGAACAAGAAAATGTCCTAGAGTGGCCCAGTCAAAGCCTGGACTTGAATCTGATTGAGAATCTGTGGCTTGAAGATTGTCAGAGCTTGAACAATTTTGCCAAGAAGAATGGGCGAATATTGCGCGATCCAGATGTACAAACCTGGTAGAGACTTACCCCAAAAGACTCAGAGCTGTAATTGCTGCCAAAGGTGGTTCTACCAAGGATTGACTCGGGGCGGGGGGGGTGGGGTGGCTGGGTAAATACTTATCTAACCAAGACATTTCAGTTATTTTTATTTTTCATTAACTTGTTTCACAATAAAAATTCTCTTGCCTCTTCAAATTGCTGAGTAGGTTGTGTAAATCAAAGGGGGAAAAAAAAACATTTAAATGCATCAAGATTTCAGGTTGTAAACTGAAAACGTCGAAGGGGGGTGAATACTTATTATAGGAACTGTATATGAGAACTGCAAAATACAAAAGAAAGTGCACAAATTTGAACCAACAACAATTATAGAACAAATATAACTATGTACATGCTATTGACAGATGTATCTGTAAGTATCAAAGCAGACACCTATCTATCACAAAACTATCTTTGCTTACAGGTGTGCGTCTCTATACGCTGCTGGTTCCGCCTTCTTTCTGATCAGAGATGATGGGGGAACACCCTCTGTCAAGGGATAAGATTTTTCACCTGTATCTTGAAATGTCAGTCAAGGCAATGCTAATTGGCAATGGCAGCACAAGGACAGCTTTAATGTTAAAAGCCATTGGTAGAATGGTACCATGGGGACTACATATTTCATCACCATAGTTCCATATCATTGCTAGACAATTGGGTCTATTTTAATTCCATTATCTCCCTTTAACTCTATATTGATCTCACTGGTGAGTTGTAGAGACATATGTACTGATATATACAGTACAATACCAAAAATATACAGTGAAAGAAATCCAGATTAGGTTTACACGTTTTAGGGTGAAGGTATTTGGATGTGCTACCATATTGGGAGCACTGCTGCTGTAAAAATGTGCTGCCTGGCCATTAACAATGTGACATGTCTATGCAAGGTACTGGGAGGTGTCTTGAGGGATAATAATCCATTCAGTCATTAATATTTCAGACTTGAAAAGCCTCTCAGTCTTTTCCCTCTGCCCATCATTATCTGTCAGTGGCCACAGCTGCCTGCCTCGGCAACCATTTTCTCTTCGTGTTGCTATTGCCGATACCCTCTGATTGCTGATGTCCTGGAGCTGCCTAGCAACATAGCTGTTCTTACTACAAAACCCATTGTTTTGCCATGGCTGAAAGTGCTGTGTTCTGCTAAAGGTTAATTTACTTGTAATATTCTCTGTAAAGATACTGAATGCTTAATACATGCTTTTTTTGTCTGTCAATCTGCCCATTATTTGACTATCCCTCTTTGTTTGATTGTTTTTCTGTTGTTAATATACATGTCATCTACTGTACAAACAGTTTGTCCATTCGTAAACCAATATCTGCATTGGTTATGCGATCATTTTTTATTTAATGAAACATGATGAACGACACCCCAGATTTAGATGAGGTGATGATTAATAGGACAAACTTGATTGCAGATCATACAGATTAAATACGTTATGTTATATTTAGAAATTCTTCACTAAACACAATACCCAACTAAGTTCACACATCAGGAGTTTTTAGTGGAAATCCAAATAAGCCTATAACAGAAACCCCTGTGTAATACGAATCTTGCTTGTCCTGTAGTTCAACATAAGTGAATATGCGTGTCCACTGCAAAGAACAAAACCAGCGACCCCCACACACCCTCCACACACACACACATTGACTTCATCCTTAACTGTGACACACTCAATAGTGCTAAACTTAGAAATGACACCATTGAAGACTGATTCAATCTATGCCATTTCTTTTAGTATTTCTAAATACCCAAGTGTTTACCAAGATCCTTACTGTGCATGTGGGATGAATACAGCAGAAAATCACAGTAGGTTATTCACCTTTACCTGTAACAATTTTTCAAAGTGAATAAACCTCTTTAATCCTCTATTGCTTACAAGCCTCCAACTTGCTTTTAACACAGCTGATTTCCTTTTATAAAAGCCTCTTGTGTTTTGTGTGTCACAGAGTGCAGTATTATGTGTTACACTGAATATGAATTGGGTCTCTGAAGAATGACAAAAGCAAGCAAATTCTAAAAGCTGGATTATTCTTAGAGTTGCAGATTTCCACAAAACAAAACCAACTGACTTTATAAATGTTTCCCATAGTAAAAGCATAGCGAAGTGTTATAAAGCATAGTGAAAGCACTGTCATGTGCAGAGAGGCATGGAAAAGCATATTTAAAAAAACATGGTACACTATGGAAAAAGCATAATTGTACAAATTTACTGTGGTAAACTTTAATAAACATACATCCATTTGTTTAAAAAAAAAAAAAAAAAAACACACAGGGGTCTCTCGCTTAAATAAAAATTTTGGCAGCAGCCTATTTATAGATTGAAATTCAGGCCAGATTAAAATGCATATTAAAATCATACAAAACAAAATACAAATTAAAAAGGCCTGATGCACTAGCCTTGCACCCAACCACCAAATATACACTGCAACAAGTATTAGGACACACAGGGAGAAATTCCAATTCCATTTATCTTTTGCTGGTGCTAATGACATCTCCCAGCACAGACCCGTAACCCTTGACTCCAAACCTCAGCAAGAAGCAGTCAATTTACATGGTAATTTTGTGGTGTTCACATGCTTTTCCCATGGTTATACTATGCTTTTATCACTTTTTAAATATGCTTTACCATACCTTTCTCGGCTTTACAATGCATACGTATGCTTTACCATGCTTTCTCTATGCTTTATTACAATTTGTATACAAGCAGACAAAAGAAATACACCCCAAACTAGAAAAAGTAGAAATTATCATATTAATAGTTCTGCATTCTTATGGTTCTGGTGTGAGAGTGAGAAAGCTTTGATAAATACACTGAATACATTATCTCAAGCAGAGGGACACAATATATTTTGATATGTCAGACCTGTGTTATCAGCCAAGCCATTTCATTATGGTGCTTTTCCCTTAACTGGTGTTCATACTGTAGAAATCCCATGCATCTAAAATCATTTTGTACACTATTAAATCAAATGTACTTTTATTACAAAGATTCAGCAGTATCTAGAGCCAACCCTTGGGGATAGAGCTAAAACCTTTGTACTGTTTTATATGTCAAAGGCTGACTTATTAAATCATTATAACAAGGTTGTTTTAACCTTTTGGTTATTAGCACAAAGAGAAGAAATCACCTTAGGATGTTATACGAGGTGCTTGATATGCAAAAAATAAATTGTGTTTAGTGTCATAGAACATGAACAAAATGCACCAAACCAAATCTAATACACCACAAGCTGTCTGTAAATTAGTATGTTTAGCTACTGCATTATTTTCTGCAGTAGATAAACTTGGATAGTGAGATTTTAAATTGTAATACATAAGTTTATCAGAATGTCAGCCCTTTTGACATGACATGCTATGCCTAATAAAGGGATGCATTTAAAACTACTGGTGATTTTTTTTCATTTTCATTACTAGCACCCACACAATCACAGATGCGTTCACTTCTGGAAATAGGAACTGTGAAATTTTTTAAATGTAATTACTTCTGTTCAGTTATTCACATGCATTCTGCAAAAAAGAAAAACACATGTTTAAAATGACAATAGTGCCCTTTATTTGAATTGCAAAACGTTAGTCTTTGAACTGTATGGTGTGCAGATCACATCTAACCCTTGTCTTTCCATTCAGTTAAATGGGTTGAGATACCAAATCATTATATTGTATTACCGTAATGTTTATTTATTTACGTATTCATTCAGCCTGATTTTCCTCTTTACAGAGTAGAAACAGCAATACAAAAAACTGTCTAGAGCTGGCACTATATGATTTGCTGTTGGCCTCTACTTGTGACTGCTCTACTGCTCTGTCTCACCTCACACTAGAGCAGGGACAAATAATGATGTGCTATTCTGGGTTTTACTGCTGGCCCTTAGACACAAGTAACAATTATAGACAAGACAAGACAAACAAAACAAACACTCACGATATTGTACTATTTACTACACAGGTCCTTCTGGGTTATATTTTGTAACCAAAGTGAAAGAACATATTACGAGTCTCCACCTCCCTTACATGCTAGTATGCATGACCCCTTGGTAAATGACTGCAGCTGCTTTTACAATCTGAGGCTACTATTTTGTTTCCCTTTCAGGTAAATATGTTTTGGCAATGGAGTCTCACCTTCTTCCAGGCTGACCGACTTCCCGACCCTGGAAATAAACTGTCGGGCCAGCTGGTCCAAAGGACCATACCTTCACTACTTTGAATCCTCACAGGTTGGGAGAGAGATTTACAACCAAGATTCATTATATTTCTGTCAAGGGATATGCCAAGGTCTTGCTTTTTGGGTTTGTCATGCATTCCAGACTGAGGAAATCATTATTTGTCTCTCACAATTATTTAAACTGCCTACAGACGTGTCTGACTGAATATATCATATCTGCCAGTACTGATGCTGCTTCTTAGTCAAAGAGCCACTGGCTTGCCCATTTCAAAAGTATGCTTATGTGTTTCTGCAGCTATTCAAGCTTTAATCCAACTTGTCAAATTCCTGCTGGAGTTGAGCGAGCCAAAAAAAACTGAGATTTTTAATGTGGTAGGATAGACATTCTGAACCTAACATCCAATGCAGTTCCGGCCTCAAGAACCTCTCCTGATATTCTTTATCAAGTAGAAGCTGCCAACCATAACCTGTGATCAGATTTGGACAACTGTCAAGAGAGTACTGATTTATTTCACTTATATATCACTTCTGGCAGTCCTGGGTCATTAATTAGACTGGGATTGCAAACAAAGACATTTCATTCTCCATCATAGTGCAACATGCATCTATGGTTTTGGTATGTGCTACTGCAAGAAATATAAAATATCATGAATAAATACAGCAAATAATAAAAGATGGATATCCCTTGCCTATGCTATTGGCAAAATACTATTATTAAAGAAATGGAAAGATCAGATCCCTGCATATCAAAATGATTGGTTGAAAAATGCTTACCAAAATACCAAGCTATGAAAAGTAATTTATCAAAACATAAATCATTGTTTCTTGTATAATGAGAGACTGGTTCTATTCATATGGTATATTGATAGTCTCACTCTATAGTCATAAAAAACATACGTCAAATGTATATAATCTATTTTCTTTTTTTTCTACAAGGTGTTGCGTCAGAAGGGGGGTCATCATATCATTTTGTGCATGAAAATGATAGAATTGGAATATACAAGGGGGAGTCAAACCGTTCTCTGTGTCTTCTTGGTTTCTGGTCTCCAATTCCCCCACTGACAGAGAATGTTTTTAGAAAGAGTCATAAACTAACTGCTGGACAAGAGTTTTATCTCTACCTATCGCTGAATGAGTCATTTCGGCGCCAGTAATGTTTTGCTGAGTGCAACTTCCAGACAATTCTGAGTACCTTGACAGTAAGAAATAGCAGACCAATGAAGAACAAGGTCACGTTGGTACGAGAACAACCAATGAAAGACACTTCACGTGGACTCAGGCACCACCCAAAATAACCAGACTAGCCAATCACAGGGTTGAAGAGAGAATCACAAAACCCGCTGACTTTCGAAGTGGAGTGAGCTTCTGCTGCTTCCAGTCAAGCTGCTGCGCCCAGACATGTGTGCTGACTGCAAAGGAAGTGTGCACAAGTGGTGTCCTGCCGTTAGAGTTGTCTTAAAGTTCGGCGGGACGAAATGGATGCTACACTGCTCTGAACAAAGTTGCATTGTCATGGGAGCATACATGCTCGAATTCACAGAAGGCAAGGAAGAACCAATGTTCTGAATAATGGCTAGAATCATCTTCTGAGGAAGGGCCCTGCCATTTGTCTTATGAGAGATTGTATCAGTGATGGGATACTGCATTAATCAGAAAGCGGGTCTTTTTTTTCACGTATCTGAACAAAATGAACTGAAGCAAAGGCGTATAGAAGAATTGCCACAAGAACACTTTTACAAACTATAACTTTTCAATTGCAACGCATTAGCTGAACTGAGTTACGTCTGATCAATGGAACTATTCCCAGTGGGAAAACTGCCAACAACAAAAATAATGTTGTAAGCCTTAGAGATCAACAAGCTGATCTCCATTTGAAAAGGAACTATTGGTATTGCGAGCCTACGCAATACAATGCGTACTGCAAATACTGTCTACATTGAAACTGCAGATCTGGAGAGCTGCAGTATTCATCGACACAGATTGACGTCTGTAGATGGAAATCGATAAGTATTCAACATGTCTAATATTAAACACTTTATGACTCAAAGTAACTGAAGCAAATGTTATCAAGTTAAGTGGAAACTGTTCCAGAAATAGAATATAATTTCCTGTTTTAGAGTGTGTAAGAAATGTATTATGTTTGTGTGAAATGTGCAACTTAAAAGGAGTTGCCTGGTAAATGCAGAGAATTTCATCATTGCCCCATTTGAGTTAATTTGAATATATAATCAACTGAAGTTGATAACACATTATTAGTTTAGTAAATCACGTCTAAACTAAGTTAACACGGTAAAACTAATTTGCTAAATTAGGTACTAGAATGTTGGATTCCGTTCGGAATGGGAAGTTGAATTAATTCTCCTACATATTGACATGATCGATTACAACGAGAAACGGGTATTGAAAATACTAATGCAAAGTAGAGACTTTGTGATAAGACATATTCAATATTAATATATTAACCATGTATGCTAATGATGTTATGGTCATTGTAATCGTTTGACTATGGAATCGATGAACTGCATATTACTATTCACGCATATCTCTAACCAATAGCTTTTCCTTTCTGTAATATTGATTAGTTGTGCACCCCTTTTTCCCTTAAATAAACAATTGTTTTATATTTCTGACATGTTGTGTGGATGTCAATTGTTGTCAAGGGAATCCAAGTTCTATATGAGATCACAGAACTATTATGTTATGTCTCAATTACTAACATTTGGCTGTTCTTAAACAGCGCGCCTAGAGACTAATTTATATATGAATAAATTGTATACCAAAGTCACTAAAGAGTCAGTCAGAGACCAGGAAAAGAAATAAATACACATACTGTATATAATGAGTAAACTGTAAAAATAATGTCTACCTATGTTCAGGTATAACTATTTCAATTAAACATGACCATATTCATCTTTCAGAAATGTATGTGTGGCAGTATAGCTGCGAGACAGAGACTCAAGTCAGGAAACTGCAGTACAAAGTGCACTTTAATAAATAAAATGCCACCAAAATATGTACAAACAAAAAGGCACAAGGGCAAAAATAAATGTTTTCAACAAAACACAAAACATTGGCTGGGCATTCGCCTTCCCTACTTACAAAAGCACAAAAAACTGTTTAGGCTGGGCAGAGGCTTCATTGAACTTCTAAAGACACTATGCAGAACCACAAAAAACACCACAGGTTCACTCACCAAACTCTCCTCTAATGGAGCACTGTGCTCTCCATTAATAGGTTGTGGATGCTCCCAATTAACACCAGTTGTTCAATTAGGAGCAAACACATTCTCACATGTTTTTGGCAGAGACAGAAACTAACCCCATCCCTGCCAACTACCACGAAAATAGATGCCACCACACTATGTACAAGCAGAGCTCTCACTCTGCCACAGTAGAATACACCATACATGTTCAAAGAGTATGGTAGTTACCACTGTTTATTTAACAAGTACAATGTATGAAAAAAAGTGTCTAAAACCAAATAAAGCTGCTGCATTTTTAGTGAGTTACTTTCTTAGATCAAGCACTGCATCTTCTTAGCAATGAACGGTAACCTTGAATATCCCTTGAAGCACGGTCAAGACGATTATTAACAAGTGGAAGGTGTATGGTACCACCAAGACCCTGCCCAGATCAGGCCGTCCCTCCAAACTGGATGACCAAGCAAGAAAGAGATTGATCAGAGAGGCTACCAAGAGGCCAATGGCAATGTTACAAGAGCTACAGGCTTTTATGGCCAAGACTGGTCAAAGCATGTGACAACAATATCCCAAGCACTCTACAAATCTGGCCTGGTACGGTAGGGTGGCAAGAAGGAAGCCATTACTCAAAGAAAGCCCATCTTGAATCGGATTTGAAGTATGCCAAAAAACACTGGAGAATCTGTAGCCACTTGGCAAAAAGTTTTGTGGTCCGACGAAACTAAAATGGAACTTTTTGGCCTAAATGCAAAGCGTTATGTTTAGCACAAACCCAACACATCACCCAAAAAACACCATCCCTACTGTGAAGCATGGTGGTGGCAGCATCATGTTATGGGTATGTTTCTCATCAGCAGGGACTGGGGCACATGTCAGGATAGAAGAGAAAATTAATGGAGCAAAGTACAGAGAAGTCCTTGATGAAAACCTGCAGCCCTCTGCGAGAAAGCTGAAACTGGGATGGAAGTTCACCTTTCAGCATGACAACGACTCAAAGCACACAGCCAAAGCTACACTGGAGTGGCTAAGGAACAAAAAAGTAAAAATGTTTTTGAGTGGCCCAATCAGAGTCCCTACTTAAATCCAATAAAAAAAATTGTGGCATGACTTGAAGATTGCTGTCCATCAACTCTCCCCTAGGAACTTGACAGAAGTTATATGCCAAAAGAAAGAAAACATCAATTTTGCTTAAAATAATTGTTTTTCTTTTTTAAAAGCTGTATTATTACATTTTTATAGTGCACTGTACTTGAAAATCTGTGTTTTTGTTTGGTAAATATAAATCTTATTAGAAATCCATTAGATATTCTGGCACAATACTAGTCATTATAATACAAAATAATACATTTCACAATGTTTCTATAATGCAAATAACACTGTGACACCTGTCTGGTCTAATGGAAAGACAATGGCATTTGTGTACAGCTGGACAGGCAGACTACATTTCATATTATATTGTAAAGTGGATTTGTATTGTTTTGAACAGATAAAAAAAAAAAAAAACTCACAGGAAGATAGTTTAACTATTGTATTGCCAAGCTTCAGTACAACAGTCTGATGCAAAACACAACAAAATAAGCATCTACTGTATTCTCAAAGCATTTTAGTCCAGTCTGTGGTTTACTTCTGTTTTATTTTTTTTAAAGCAATGAAAAAAAAAAAATTGCAATAGCGATCCAACTTGACAATCTGATACATAAAATATCTCCAGTTATAAGCAAAAATGTGTGTGACATGGATGAATGGACAAAGACATCCCTGAATCTTATTCTCAATAACTTATGCTAAAATAATGTTAATACAAAGATTTATGACAAATGGCTTTCTGGTTTACCAGATATATGGAGAAATGTATTTCATGTATTATGCTATTATGTATTATGCACTTTCCACTGTATTTAATGTATTTCATTTTTATTTTTTTAACTGTATATCATGTATTATGCATTTCTCTGTTTAAAGTATTATGGATTTTCTTGTTGTTACTGCATCTTGTAAAGCGCTTTGTGATGGCGGTTCACTACTATGACCGCCTCCACTATATCCTCTTCGCAGGGGATAATCTTCTTTCGTATGGCATTTGAAAAGCAAATGGCTGCAGTTATAATTTTAGTTTTGTAAGCCATTCCACGACACCTGGGGTAGTTACTTCCACCTATTTCGTCATAATACGCGTGTATTGGGCAATCATCAGTGATGTGTCTGACAGTTTGCACATCACCACATTCGCAGCTTAGCGATTCCTTGATCTTCCATTTATGGAACAAATATCCACCCAATCACCTCCCATGCATTGTTCGGACGCTGCTGAGTGGTCCACTGTTGTCGGAGCAAGGGGAAACCAGGCTGTTCCTTCCTAAGATTTTCGATAAGGCCATTAACAACACTGTTTTCCCACATCCAGAGCCATTGGGTGGGAGGGTCCTTTCCGGCTGATGAGATTCAATGCATGTGTCCTAAATGGCCACCTTGACTTTAGACGGGAGGGTGGCAGAGATTTGATATTGGTGTGCAAAGGGAGATCTGGATTTTCCAAGATCTTCTTATACTCCTTAAGTGTTGCAGCATCCTGTCGGATGTTCAATGGTGGGATGTACGTGAGCACTGGCAGCTGTGTAGATTTTAGGGAGTCGATTACCACACGCAACACATTGTTGATTTGGGTATCAACAAGCCCAGTGTGAGAGCTGTTTCACCAAACAGGTGTCAAGTACTCTGCCGTAGAATGAACCAGGGTCTGCACTGATGTCAATCCTTGAACCCAATCCTTGAGGAACTGACCCCCAGGGAGGACCGGTCAAAACTGTTGCGACCAGATGCTGGTTTTAACCAGCCAGATTAAGGCCAGATACCAGAAATTAAAAACAGAGGCAGCATTCATCAACCTTTTGTCCACCTACGATACCGTGTGGCAGAAAGGTCTCCTGCTGAAGCGGAAAAATGTCATCCAATGCCACCCGACAATCCACCTGATCTCCGCGATGCTGAGCAACCGAACTTGCACCGTGCACCTTAGTGAAAGAGTCACACGTAGAGGTTGAATAACTGGCTCCCACAAAGGTCCTTCCTGGCTGCGGCCTTATTCAACCAGAGACAGCCCACCAAAATGTCTTCCTGTGAAAGAGAAAATGAATCTTTGTCATAAATCTCCCTCCTGACCTGTGAGGGTGCTGTGTAAACAAAATTCCCCAGGCTGGATGGTCTGACAATTCATTCCAGGAGAAGGGAGGAAGCTACAGTACACCAAGTCATTGCTCCAGAGGGAAAGCAATGTGGAAACCATGGATTGGAGGAGAAACTGTTGCACTCGCTGACCAATGGGGGTGACTGACGGTACAAAAGAAGACATGGCTAGGCGATCTGTTCCTTTGTTATGGTTAAGATTGACCTGCTAAAGAAGAACAAAAATTGTACCGTGAGTGTTTAGTGTTTGCTTTGTCAGGTCTAATTATATACCTGTTTGTTTATCATATGGCTAACATGTACCGGGAGCTGTCGGTTAAGGCCAGCAGCTACCCGGACAACACTTCACAACTGTACACAAATAAATTGTATTTCACCACTTCCACGTTAGCACTCCACTCGGATCGTGTGTGTATGTCGTCGTGTGTGTTATACTGTGTTTATTATTTCGACACTGTAACCCATTGTTTGAAACAGTGCAGTACACATTGCTGTGTATTGCCTGGGATTATTCTTTGCGGTCGCCAGACCGTGATTACAAAATTAAACCACTGTTTGGATTGTGAACTTGTGTTGTGTTGTCTGTCTTCTGTTTTCTTATCACATCACCTCTACACCTGCGACTGCAAACCACTTTGCCAGACTCGCCAATTAAATTAGGCAGATGATATTGCACTGACAACACAAACCTCCACATTCAAGAAAGCGGAGAGAACCCTGGAGGTGGACCATCACCACAAACCCGATACCTCGGAGCCAGTCTCGACCAGACTCTCAACTATCACCATCACTTCAAAGCCGCCAGCAAGAAGACAAAATCCAGGATCAACATCATCCAAAAGCTGGCAGGGACTTCCTGGGGATGTGATGCTGGGAACCTTCGGACAGGGGATAAGAACAATACATTACTACAGTATATCTTGATAGTTTTTTGTGTATTTAGTTGGTTTGTACTGTATGCACTTTTAGTTTATCTACAACGTGTAACTGTGGAGAGGTTATATTTAATCACACCACAGAGCTCACTTTTAACAAAGGTTAATTTTAATATATAAACAAAACAGTGCAAATTAATAAATAAATACATATTTTGTTAGAATTAGCCTATATGATCAGGGATACAACTGATAAGACATGATAGGATGTGTGCTATAGATTTAAATGGTTACACAAATGTATAAATGTAACTTAGTGATTGCTGCTAAAAAAAGTTCCATAATTCTCAGCCATGCACATCAGTTCACTATATACAGTAGGTCTCAAATGTATTTTAGCAACCATGGATTTTCATTTTAAAACATAATACTGTATATGTACCTGGAACTCCAGCTATGACCAAAGGTTTTGCATCACGCTATAACTCATTTTGCTTCACACAGTCGCATAAAACCTTTTGAATAATGTTATGTTATCACATTGAATTGCATACAGCTTTGTAGTTTTCTATTGACTTAATGCAAAACTGACAAATGGAAAAATGTGGCATTTCAAAATGTAACATGGAATACTGTACTTAACATTAATTATGATAGATAGATATCCTTAAAGTGTAGGTGATGCAACATGGTTGGCCATAGCTGTACACTAGGTTAAAAAAAATGCGTCTTGCACTTCCTAGGTCATTTCACCTGGATAGTGAAATTGTCTCCACCCCTTCAGGGCCTTGTTTCCTCTCTAACAAACCAGATTGTAATTAATAAGTTATTTTTTCAGGTAGCAAATCACCAACACACAGGGAACACGGTTGCCAAAAAAACAAACAAACAAAAAAAAATAATTATTGCATGACATGTTTAAAAGTGGCAGCAACACATTTTCAGGGCCGACTATAAATATACAGTTAACACAATCGCAGCAAATAGTCACTACAGATTTACAGGTTGTCAGAATTGATTAGGATTAGTCAAAATATTTCTTTGAATCAATAAAGTGCAAACTGCAATACATAACTTGGTTCATCCAATAAGGTTAAAGAGTTGGGGATAATGATAAAGGAAACACTGACTGGCCCAAAATCAACACACACAATTATAGTAATACCACATATAAGTGCCAAATACACATGTGAAAGATAACGGGCCATTTCTGACCAGATCACACTTCAGTGAAAACTGTATGCAATTTAAAAAAAAAACCACCTACGTCACACCAGGTTTAAACAGATACGAAAGTGTTCAAAACACCAAAATAATGTCTAGTTTTGTATGCCATCAGCATGCTAAAATTATTGCAAACTGGTGGTGATGAAACATGAATTGGTTTAATTAAAGATGTATTTTGTGACCTTTTTCCTGAAGATCCAGATTACTTTATTCATAACACACTAAAAATATTAATCAATCCAGATACACTACAGTATACAATATTACCAAGCAGTAACTCATGGTGATGGGTTTGGAAAACCTATCAGACAACCCACAATATTACTTGGAGAATAAACTGAGTTATAGGTTATAGTTAAGTTATAGGATAAAACTAGAATACATTTAATGTTGAGGACAAATTAAACAATTCTTCAGTTGTTACTTCAGATGCACAAAAAGGAGATCCAGAGCTGACAAACTGAAGCTGTGAAGATTTGATAAAAACTGAAGGAAGCACTTTTAACCATTGCGTAGAATAGTTAACACTTACAGTATAAAGTCATAAATGCTTCCCTCTGGAGTTTCAGGTTAAAAAAAACACCAATTAAACAAACTATTTGCTGCCCTTCATCCAATCCCACCTCATACAATCCTTGTGTGAATGGGATTATTAATAAAAAGTAATACATGGTGACATTAAATAGTTTTAAAATACATACATCCACCAACCTATACTTTAAATAATGTCAATATAAACATTACTAGTGATTGTGTTTTTTAAAAAATGTTTGTAAATGTGGCATCAATACAGCACTAGTAATCCTATCGAGTTATATTCTGGGTTATTTAACCAACTAAAATCCAAGCCACCTGGCAACGTTATTAGGACATGCTAACAGATTGGATTTCCTATCACCCTAAATTAGACATGTAAATTAGGTTGGTTATGTGATGCGACATGTGATCCCTGCAGCTGCCGCAATTTACTTACGCATTGCTGCAGATCAAGCCAACCCAGCAATGTTGCACTTGCACCCTGGTGGTGATGGCTACTTTCACTTCCTCCATGGTGGAATTGTGCATGAATAGTTTGACAGCATGACAGAGTCTTTAGGTATATTTTACTGCCACCACAATGCTTGGAACTAAATCAAATTGAGCTCGTTTGGGATGAACTTGAACACCACATTTGTCATCACAATCGTCCAGCAGCTGTGTTCATAACTGAATTCCATCCCTTCAGAATTAACTCCCTCCCTGCTGATCCAAAACACACTAAAGCAAAATCATATTAATAATAAAAGGAACAAATACATACATACACAAAAATGGTAATAGATAATAACAACACAAAAATATATAAATTAATAAGGGGTAGGCACCCTGTCACAAGGTCCTAATAAAGTGGCCAAAAAGTTTGCATATCTCATTTGCAAGGGTGCCCTGTCCAATAACACACAATCACACTAGTTTACAAGTTAAAAGTACCGTACTTCAATAAAAGTATTCTAAAAAAAAAAAAAAATGTCCTAGATATATTGGTTTAACATTAAAATGTAATACAAGAAGCAGTTTCTTTAAATAGATAGTAAATAACAAATAAAGGATTTAATATATTCACTAGAATAGTTACCTCTCATTTCCTCCTATTGACTCAAGCAGTATGGATAGGGAACTGTCACAGCTCCATACCTAACTCCTATTTCCAAGGTAAATATTGTAATACTTTGGTAGGGTCCAAAAATGATTGCCTTGGCCTGTACGAAATGTCTAAGTAACCATTTGCTTCTACATAAAAGAAACCCAGTGACAAAGGTTTCAATTAGAAGTATGTTTCAGTATCTTCAAACGTTTCAAGACATTGAGCAAGACTTTTAGTTGAAATGTTGTTTGTTGAATTAAAAAAAAGAAAATTAATATTTCTATATTTTGCACTATTGAAAATGCAGATAATTACAAAGCTGACTATACAGTATACAATAAACTCATATTGTTCATTATATAATTACAGTTTTATTTTGTTTGTTTTCCTCCTTTGGGAGCTGATCACATCTTGGTTCAGTCTGCAACCAATCTAATTTTACACCTGCACTCCAGTTACAAGCTGAATGAGGCCAGGTGGTGTCTCTAGTGTACAAGTAGCAAATATCAATACAGTTGTCGATTTTAGGTACCTAGCATTTTCTTTTATGTTTCAACATCATTATATTGGTATATGCTTCTCTGGATTGCGTCAGTAAAACTGTTGAACAATAAAGGAGTAGTGTCTTGTGGTTTTCAAAGATACAATATATATTTTTATATCTAACATTAAAAGAATGTTACAGTACTGCAAAGCCCTGCTGACAAATATCAGAAATATTAATGCCTGTGTCCCACACCCTACAGCTATACTGAACAAAAATATAAACACAAACATGCAACAATTTCAAATATTTTACTGAGTTACAGTTCATATAAGGATATGTCAATTGAAATAAATTCATTAGGCCCTAATCTATGGATTTCACATTACTGGGAATACAGATATGCATCTGTTGGTCACAGATACCTTAAAAAAAAGGTAGGGGCATGGATCAGAAAACCAGTAGGTATCTGGTGTGACCACCATTTGCCTCATGCAGCGCGACACACCTCCTTCGCATAGAGTTGATCAGGCTGTTGATTGTGGCCTGTGGAATGTTGTCCCACTCCTCTTCTATGGCTGTGTGAAGTTGCTGTATATTGACGGGAACTGGAACACGCGGTCGTACACGTCGATCCAGAGCATCCCAAACATGCTCAATGGGTGACATGTCTGGTGAGTATGCAGGCCATGGAAGAACTGGGACATTTTCAGCTTCCAGGAATTGTGTACAGATCCTTGCGACATTGGGATGTGCATTATCATGCTGAAACATGAGATGATGGTTGCGGATGAATGGCACGACAATGGGCCTCAAGATTTCGTCACGGTATCTCTGTGCATTCAAATTGCCATCGATAAAATGCAATTGCTTATGCCTGCCCATACCATAACCCCACCATGGGGCACTCTGTTCAAAACGTTGACATCAGCAAACCGCTCACCCACATGACGCCATATACGATTCATCCGTGAAGAGCACACTTCTCCAGCGTGCCAGTGGCCATCGAAGGTGAGCATTTGCCCACTGAAGTTGGTTACGACACCGAACTGCAGTCAGGTCAAGAACCTGGTGAGGACAGCTATCTGAGTGGCTGGTCTCAGACGATCCCGCAGGTGAAGAAGCTGGATGTGGAGGTCCTGGGCTGGCGTGGTTACATGTGTTCTGCGGTTGTGAGGCTGGTTAGATGTACTGCCAAATTCTCTAAAACGACGTTGGAGGCTGCTTATGGTAAAGAAATGAACATTCAATTCTCTGGCAACAGTTCTGGTGGACATTCCTGCAGTCAGCATGCCAATTGCACGCTCCTTCAAAACTGGAAACATCTGTGGCATTGTGTTGTGTGACAAAACTGCACATTTTAGAGTGGCCTTTTACTGTCACCAGCACAAGGTGCACCTGTGTAATGATCATGCTGTTTCTTATTATGCAACATCTGTCAGGTGGATGGATTATCTTGGCAAAGGAAAAATGCACACTAACAGGGATGTAAACAAATTTGTGCACAAAATTTGAGAGAAATAAGCTTTTTGTACGTATGGAAAATTTCTGGGATCTTTTATATCAGCTCATGAAACATGGGACCAACACTTTACATGTTGCGTTTATATTTTTGTTCAGTATATATATATATATATATATATATATATATATATATATATATATATATATATATATACACACCACCTGGCCTCATTCAGCTTGTAACTGGAGTGCAGGTGTAAAATTAGATTGGTTGCAGACTGAACCAAGATGTGATCAGCTCCCACAGGAGGAAAACAAACAAGATAAGAAACTGGAATTTTGCCTACAAGTGACAGGCAAAAATAAAATATTACAAAGTTGTTTCACCTTTAATAGAGCTACTATCTTTTTATTTTTATTTATTTTAAAATTAGTAGTCACCAATTGATTTTACCCCATTTTTCTCCCAATTTGAAATATCCAATTGTATTTTTTAGGCTCAGCTCACCATTACCACCCCTGATCTGACTCGGGAGTGGCGAAGACAAACACACGCTGTCCTCCGAAATGTGTGCTGTCAGCCGACCACTTCTTTTCTCTCTTCATGCCTGTCATGCAGCCAACCCAGAGCTACAGTGTTGGAGGACAATGCAGCTCTGGGTAGCTGAGGATACCCTGGCCAACCTAAGCCTTCGTGGTACAGCAGCATACTCTGTTGGTTTAGGGCGTGTTGTTTGTGTGAGTTGTTTGCATTGCAGCTATGCAGCTATCCAACCATGTTAACCTGCAGTCATATGATGCGGTATGTGTCATCTGTTTTTTTTTTTTTTGTGCGTGCGTCTGGTTTTACTGTTGAAGTGTCAGGATGGCTGGTGTTGTTGACGAGCCTGTCACTAAAAAGCAAAAATGCAGTGGGGGAAAAAATTGATTAAATCATATGTCCATGGTCAAGTCTTTCAATTAGGATTATAATTATAATTAGAATCTCACTGATGACCTGTTTAAACATTAAACACACCTAATATTTCAGAGCACTATAAAAGCCTAAAAATAGTGGTACTTGCTTCCTTACTAAAACAGAGTGCTGTCATTTGTTAAGGCAAGCATGCAACATCTCCCAGCAGCTGCTGCCAACATTCTCTGTCTGGTGTGGATTTGCCCATACATTGAGACTGCATGTCTGCATCAACTGAATTGGTTGAAAGTGTAAGGCAAATCTTTGCCAAGTTATAAATATGTGGACATCAATTAGAAACAGTCCCAAAACTCGGTTACCCAAAGGTATCTGGCATTCTTTAATAAAGTATATATATGCAGCATGTTCGTTGTCATGTTATTTGTCCCATCCAGAAATGTATTTTATCAGTACCGGGACAAAACAAAGAAAACATGCCTATTTGGGTCAAAATTCTAACTGTGTTTAGATTGTTCCTGTAGTGATGATTTAACTTCACAACCAACCAATTTTACAACCAACACAGGAATACTTTTTTGTCTGCGCTGACTTTCCACTTTGTTTTCTGAAAGCTGTTGTGTGTTTTACGTTCTGTTAGCAGCCTCTGTAGTGGCCTTTTGTTTAATGTGTGATTCTGAAGTTATAGCGATCGATCGTATTTTCTTTAAGTCACATTACAAGATGTGCAAAACAATTACCTCCATCTGCATGTACAGTTTCTTTGGAAAATGTCTTGCCATGATCCTTAGCTGAAATACACTTTGCAGGAGGAGGGGATGAGGTGAGACAAGGTGATGTCCCTGGCTAAGCAGGGAGAATATGGAACAGCGTAAAATTGGCTAGTGAGACCTGTGGTCAAAGAATGTTACTGGCTGAAAGCATGTCAGTCAATAGGGGAAGCAGCTAGTTGATTAATCACAGGAAAGAAGTGCAATAGTATCTGAATGCATGTCTTGCAAACAGATCTCTTTAGCTGTGTGTAGTACCAGATGTCATGTTTTAAAATAAAAATACATACAATATTATATGTCTTTTTCAAAACTGTACATTTGAGACACATAGAGAATGAAAGCACACCAGGTAGGACTTACTAAATGATGCTGTTAGCTGCAAACTTAAAATCCCAAACCACAACAAAGTCAAAGGAATACTTTATTGTAATACTAATATTTCTTATTATGGGTGTTTTGTCAAACTCTCCTGGTGTTTCTGCTTAGATCATTATTTACCAGGCTTACAAACTAAATGACTTTTTTCAACCTCAAGGTTGCTTCTGAAAAGATGCTTTAATCTAGTTGATAGGAGTCTATTCCGAAACAGTGGTTGAACAATATGTGCTGGACTAATTGTAAGCCTAGTAAACAATGATTTTTACAGAATCAACAATAACGAATCATACAGGACACACATAATAAGATATTAAGAGCAGGATTTTCAAAAGGCTGTAAATGATTCTCCAGTGTTAATCAAGAAATTGGTATGTAGTATTGATTTTCGCATTTCAAGCAGTCGTTATGCCTATTTCGTTAATAATTATCCATCCTATTGTGATTTCCAAAATTGTGTTGATTCACAAAACAATGTTACAGTAATATCTTAACGAGCGGGGCTTCTTGCGACTATTTATTTTGTTTGTGTGGAAATTTAAAAGCAAATCTGTGTTGTCATCATTTATCAGGAGTGAATGTGCACTTGGAAAAGGAGGGTTTTAGTTAATGAAACAGTATATAACTCACTTTGAAACAGAAATTTAACAGACCACGGATGACGATACACAGAGAGAGAGAAAGAGAGAGAGAGAGTGTACAGGACCAGAGTTCATTTCTTACAAGCAACCTAGATAATTCAATATTTATAGTTATGAAAATATTGTAGCCTTTTCTATACATGTGGTTATGAAGGAGATTTATTCACTTGTTTTAACCATTTACCTTACAGATGGTTTGTTGTTTGGCTAAAATGATACGCCGAAGCTTATTTTTGCATGAAGTGTAATGTTACTAACAAGAAATTATCAATGCAACTGTAGCCTGTTTGAATTCTGCATACGTACATTGTATGACAGCTGACATCTACGGAATACAACTGAAATCTTCATATAGAAAACGGCATATTAGATATTACGGATTTGTAATGCGTCCTTGGCTTTTAACACTTGTGTCTTATCCACACAAGAACAAAGAACAGGCGTCAAGGACACATAGCGAAGCACTAGGAATGTGATAGAGATATAGGCACAGATCCGGGGAGGGGGTAAGGGGGTCAAGTCCCACCCACTCTTTGTAGTGAGTGAGGGGGACGGGGGACGGGGGACGACAGACAGTACACGTACTTGTCGCCCACCCCCCACCCCCCTCACACACACACGCAGACACACCTCTATGACCCTTTAACAATATTTTTAAACGGTTTTATGATTCAGAATGGTTAACTTGTTTTGCTGGGACTGGAAAGCACCAGATTCTCCACCTCTCCTTATTTTACACAAAGAACTAGTCCGAGCCTGTGAACCTGACATGCCTCATTGCTGGCACACTTGTTATTGATGAAGCTGATGCGTAAAATAATGTTTTTTTATTTTAGAAATGGAAATTCGGTTTTGTTTTAGGAAGCCATAGACGCTGGAACAAATTTCACACCAGGGGTGCTGAAAAGGAAAGGGGGCGGCACCTTCGGGCAATATTTAAATATAATATATACAAAATCGTAATTTTGTGTGCATTTCATCATCAAAATATCCACAGACCAAGTGAGTTTCATAAGAAACAGAGGCGCGAAGTCTATAAGACAATGGACAACATATTAACTATGTTGCAAATGAGATATACTGTCCTTAGGTGTCTTTTTAAAATAAATACAAATAAAATAATTTAATCTTTGGCACTAAAACTAGAAAACATGTTCCAGACACCCATGCTAATCGGGAAAGTCCTTCCTTTAGTTGAAAGGCAGTGCACGACTGCTTGGCATTTGGTAGCAACTGTTATTTATTACTATAGGGTTGGTAGATTTTTATATTTATTTATGTTCTCTCTGCCTGCCTTTTAAAGCTGTAGTTAGCATCGTTTAACCACGGGTTGGATTAAATCGAGCTCAGATATTTTGTAGTTCTACATTCCTTAACGAAAACTGGTGGCTCACTTCCTCTCACTGTGAGTAAGATGTAGTCACTACACTACACACCGCTGATTTCGTAAAATTCTTTTAGTCTATACCGTTGTAAAATGATTTCTTTCGATTTTGTTTTTATTTAAATTGTTTTATCTCTTAGTGGTTTCACCCACTCCCTCCTTTATAAATGTATTGCATTTCTTTTTTTTACATTTTGGAACTCCCTGTGGCAGAGCAGAGCTCTGCCCTATATAGATTGGCAGGGATGGAGTTAAATTCCCCTACCTGCCTGGGTTTATTGTGTTCAGGTGGCTGGGGTTGATTGGAGTAATTAAAGATCAATCAGCACTCAGCCACCTGACATAAAAAGGAGGCCTCGGTTTCCCATTTGGGGGAGGAGGGAGCTGAGGAAGGAAGCTGGTGTTTGTGCTTGCTGTTTTTGTGGTTTTTTTTTTTTTTTTGGATCCAGTGAAGGCATCGCCCAGCCTGGAAACCTTTATTTTTGTAAGTTTTGTTTTGTGTTTTGCTATTGGTGTTTAAATATCTTTGTTTTCACCCTTGTGCCCTTTTATTTTGGGCTTATTTATAATAAAAGTAGTATTTTATTGAACTGCAGTCTGTCTCTGGGCCTCTATCCACTTGCCAGCCGGTCACACTCCCCCATTACATTGCAGTCAATTTCACAATATTCAACTCAAAATGTAACAATCAACAATATACTAAAAATAATCTCAGATCCCAAATACAGTACTAGTATGAGCCTACTAATGGAAATTATTGTGCCTCACTGGCCTGGACTGCTGTAACTGTTATAAAAGGGAACACGACCGAAAAGACAGCACCACTACAGATGCAGTTTAGAGCCCGATTTCTTTGGTTTAGTTTAATTATAATAAGTGGCATACAGAACGTGGACTGGTTATTACAACCAAAAAGAAACACAGGAAGGTTATGATTTGTTTATAGAGAAATATATTGACACATGTTAACAGTTAAATATTCTTTATTCTTGACTGTTTAAATGTGGTTCTGGAAGTTTAATATTTTGCCATCCCACATTGTTAAACATACAGTTATAGTTATCTCAGCGAAACCAGCTGCTAGGTCAGGACACATTTGTAAGTAAATGCTGTCTCTCGAAAGACAGTGCTTGGTGATGATACGTCGGACCAATGAATGTCACCCTCTACTAGGGATGCTAAGTTCGAACTGGTTGAAACACTAAATGATGACACACACACACACACACAGTACTAATTGGTTGAAACGCTAATTCATGACTTTCTTGCAGGCAGTGCAAATGCTCATTCGAAACTAAATAATAAACCAGTGCAACAACTCGATGGTAACAGTGAAAAACTGTCAGAATTATGAGGTAGATATATATATATATATATATATATATATATACACCACATATACATATGGTATATACACACATATATATATATATATATATATATATATATATATATATATATATATATATATATATATATATATATATATATATGGTAAGGGCTAATCTTACACACAAATGATTTTGGGAAATTTTTGTTGAAAGGGGCGAAATTGAAGGGATTAACATAGGACATTAAGAACATTTCTTATCGCTACTGTTTCAATACTCACCATCTGTGTTTGTAAGAATTTTTTGTGACGTCATGCCTTATTTTCCTAAATTGCCACATGTTTTGTCCCCACCCACCTTACAATAGAGATCGGCACCCATGGATTGAGATCATTGACATGGATTTTGCCAAATGTATTTCGTAATGTTGTCAGACTGCCCCCACACTTTATGTACAATGTACACTTTCACCTTCACATGTTTGTATGCATATAAAATGTTCTTATAATACTTTAAGTGTTCTGTGGCTACTTCTAATCATGTTGAGTTTATTTATTTATTTTAGTCGAGCAAACAGTACCAGAGAAAATGCACGATTAGAAGATTCACTGGCAATTAATTATAAACAAATTGTGTATGGTTAGGGAGTGCTATCATAATTTTAAAAGCTTAATAAATATGCAATGCAGTGTTATATACATGGTGTACATGTATAATATATGGCTAACATCTACAAACACAAATGGTACTTCAAACATATTTACTTAATAGCCTACAATCCTACATACTACAGACAAAAGTAGAATCAGCATAAGAAAATAAATTCCAATCAATATAGATAGATAGCTTACGGTATTATTTTTTTTCTTTTTAACCAATAAAAGATTGCAAAATGGCAATGTGTCAAATATCCCCCTTGAACTAGGGTAAATGACCAATGGGGTTTAAACTTTATTTATTAATAAATTACCCACACGCCAGATAATCGTAAATCAGCATGTGAAGTATTCTAAATAAATGTACATTGTGCATGACAAAATACACAATTTTAAATAAAGTTTACAAATTATACATAACCTATATATTTCCATTATTTTTTATTTCCATATGGCTGCTGCTTGCTGGTGGGAGAGCCGCCTTGCTGTAAGCTAGTAGTTTCCATATGTTGTTATGTAGGATTTTGATTAACTAGTTTGCCTTATCTAGTCGTTGAGACAGGAAGTGATGAAGGTGACCTGTGACAATTAACCTTTTAACAAGAAATGTGTGCATTAACGACCTCATCGACTCAATTTCAAACCATTAAAGAATTGATTTAATGAACACATTTTGTTTGAAAATTACTTGCTACTAAAGCTCTCGTTACTATATCATGAGTTCGATACAATAACATATTAATAGCACTTTTGAAAATCCTGCCTTAAGTGTGTAAGAAAAAATATTGTAAATATGCAGATGATAAGTATCAATTTAAGCATGAAACTGATTACCAGTCAGGTTGTTATAAAAGTTACTTTTCATTGCTACAGTGTAAAATGTTTATGTGTCCCTGTAAAAATGCAGTATACTTTTTAAAATAAGTTCCTTATGCATGCACTGTATTTGCCTGCATGACCAATAGATGTATAACCAGTTAATTGGACTTTCAGGCAAGGGTTTCATTACTTTAAACTGCACATGACATTATGTTCTATATAATGTATCTCAGTGTGCAAAATACTCTCCCTTGCACCTCAAGTTCACTGGTTCAGATCCCATTTAGCAGAAAATCTGGATCTTGTGTCACAGTATGCATGTTGACAGTTCTGTTAGGAGATCCTCTCTTGTGCTACTTTCTGCATTTTGCAAGGCAGATGGAGGTAGTCTTTGGTGTAGTATTACAAAAAGAAACTACTGTAGCAAAAATCTTTGACGACTGTCTCTTCTAGTGTAATGGCACTGAGCTTGTTAATTAAGCAATAGAACCCGAAGAAGAGCGCTTCACCTCCTGGTAGGAACCGACTCATGCATCTAAATGTCCCGAGCCGAAGGCTTGCTCAGAATTCCATCTGTGGTCTGGTAGCCTTCAAGCTTCATTATCCCAGTTGAAATGGGTAATTCAGAGGCCTTTACAATATTAAAATTGAGTTCCTCTGTACTTTTTGCAAAAACAATTGTGACTATTAATCTCAGGTTTGTGTGCTGTATTAATCTTTAAAGTCCCAACAGTGGATGATGTCGTGTAAGTTTCTACTTACATGGTTTGTGGTGTTTGTTTTCATCTACCTCTTAAAAAAATGTAACGCATGTAAAGAATAAAAGTACCAGTAACTTACTTTTTATTTGGATTTGAGTGAGGCTTCATGTATTTGTGTAAGTTTCAGTGTTTAAGACAAATACTTAAAAATATAAGTATACTTAATATTTACAAAAATGAGTACTGTATTTACATGATTGATTTGGAACAGAGATTACATTTGCCTTTTACCAGAAACATCTAGAAAGGGTCTTATAATCAATCGGAATATAACCGGAAATTCACCAGACGTCAACAGTAGTAATAAACTTGTACATAAATCATGGTATTAATTTCTATCATGCAAATGTTGATCAAGGCCCGTTTTTAAATTACATACCCCATTTAATGTATATAAATATTTTTTAATATATTTAAAAAAAATATATATATATATATAATATATGCAAACGCAAACACAAAATTATTGTGCAACTTTACTGTCACAAACTTGTACAAAGGTTAGTACAAGAATTAAATGACGTTATCATCATAACTAATGTATTCGTCTTCCTCTTTAGTCATCACATCCAGGTGACATTTTAAATCTCAGAATTGTAACGCACCACTGTGGGAGCAATATAACCCTTCAACATGTCTAGGTACACCTGGTACACCAAATTGTACCACCCTGCAACACTGCTCCCAGTGGTTGTAAAAATACCACATGCGTTCTTACTGCTTTATTTTTTACGTTCACTTGGGGCAGTGTTGCAGGGGGACAGGTTAATGGTTACAATGTGGTGTAGCAGCTGTTGCAAGGGAGAGGTAATGGTTATACCCTAGTTTACCAGCTGTACTTAGAGAGAAGACACATTTAATAACAAATATGCACATGGGACTCAAAATATGTTATTAGGTGTTTATTAATGTGTTGATTATTATTATTATTATTATTATTATTATTATTATTATTATTATTATTATTATTATTATTATTATTATTATTTTAAAACGCTATTCAGGTTTTGTAGGATACATTGTGCTGTCATACTACATTGCTGTTAAATGAGAGTGATATTAAGCAGTTTGATTATAACCAAATTGATGTTATCAGGAGATTGTCTGCATTGACTCCATAGAATCTGTTTGAGACATGTGGTGATAATAAGTGGATTTTTTTGCCAGTGTGACAGAGATTTTTGGTGATAAATCTCTCTCCTGACCCATGATAAATCTCTCTCTCGGCGCTGTGTAAAGACTGGATGGCCAGACAATTAATTCCCAGGGTTAGAAAGAAGTCAGTGAACTAGAAAAGGGGCAGAGCTACCTTCGACCCGGAGGGGAAACGATGTGGCAGCTACAGTTTGGAGGAGCGGTTGCACTAGTTAACCAAGGGGTCATGATTTAATGTATCGTGGGTGATACACTATACCAGCGGTCCTCAAAGTAATTTTGGCTGTTTGCGGGCACGCTGACTATTGCATAGGATCTTATCTTACACACTGCCTTCTCGCCACACACACACACACACACACACACATATATATAATATAATAAGGCCAAGTCTCAGGTAGTAATTGTGCGTGCTGCGCTTATTCTTTAAATAATTTACATTAAATATGCAATGCAAATATTTTTAAATAGCATGTTTACAAAGACAACTATGAATAAACTAAAATAAAAAAGTGTACACAGCATCTCGCTTTCTTTCAATTTGACACATTTGTCAACACTACTCTGTTTTAAAGATCGCTCATCTGCAGTACAATTATTCAAAGAAAGTGGATTTGTAACTAAATCAACTATGGTGTTTCCATTGTCTGGTGAAATAAAAAAAAAATAGAGAGATAAAAAATTAAATTCTACATACTGAAATGTATTATTTTTCTCAATAACAGTCGGCAAATTTCAGTGCTTACCCAGCATATTAACACCCCGCCTCTGCTCACGAATGTTGGACAGCTGTCAGATCTTTTACTTTCCACTCGCCTTCAATTTTCATTCTGGTAATTGTGTTTATGTAACGTGCGACTGTTGTTATTTCAGGACCAACCAGTGGATTACAAAGAAGCAATACACACCACTGTATTTCTTGTTATCATTATTATTTTCTGTGTTTTGTGTCATCAGACCACAGGATTTACAAGTAAAATATCATTGCACCTGGATTATCGTTGTCTGTCTGTTCATTGATCACTGCTGCATTCCTGCACCTGCACACTGTTAACCACTTTGCCACAGCCAGGCAAAAACCTGAGGAAATATGGTAACAGTAGATACAATTTTTGCAGCCTGCTGTTTAAAGAAATATACATTTATGCTTCACAGTTTGCAAAATAAGCCTGATACACAACTGAATAGTGTCAGCACCTGAACCACTGGCAAAGATGTTTACTCGGCGTTTTAGCAGCAAATTATGTATTCATGAAGTGAAATAAAAATTAGAATGATGAATTCATGAAGCATGTGGGAAACTTTTTTTTTTTGTCTTAGTGAGTCAGATTCAGAAATAGAAACATACATTTTATTCACTGCACATGACAAATGCTCAGTGTTAAAATGAAAAAGATTTATGATTCTAGTTGCTCAATACTCTTGAGATCTATTCATGCTTAGAATTATTAGAATAAATTCCACACTGCAATCTGCATCTATTCTGTTGCATGTGATTTGCCTGAGGACAGTGATTTAATGGAGAAGGCATCTACTATTGCCATTTCAATTATGGTCTGTTATAATGTCGTTTCAGTGACAGTTTTTTTTGTCTATCTCTTCATAACCTATGGCATTTGTATTAGGCAAAGAGGAATGCTTTCTTTAAAAATAAAGTTGACATGCATTTTGCTTACAAAACCTGCAGCAAAGGTTTGGAAGTAATAAAACAGACAGCTGACAGAAAGAGTAATATATGTTCTTACAGTGTATTTGCAGATAAAATGTATCATAAATTATACAAGCCTGGGTTGACCCCAAATGTAATCTGAATAACTAGATTCTCAAAGTACTTTACATATTATTATTGTGCTTTTTAGGGTCCTCATTCAAGAAATGGGGACCCTCGTGCACAGAACATGTCTGTGCATCAGTAACAGTATGTTGTGAACACGATAATTGCCTTGATTTTGCTCCAATCTTCGACACAAATTCAGCAGGGAGTGATTGCAAATATAGTTTATAAGCAAACTGTAGAAAAATAAAAGTGCCTGTGTGACTCAACTACCTACTGTACTACTGTAAAATGCTATTATTATTATTATTATTATTATTATTATTATTATTATTAATAATAATAATAATAATAATAATAATAATGTTTTTCTTATTACCTATAAGGCCTTACATGGTCTTGGACCTTCTTATCTTCAAAATCTGCTGACCCCACATGTCCCCTGAGATCGGAAAATGCTAATCTTTTGACGGTCCATAAAATTCATTTGAACTCTGTTGGAGCCAGGGCATTTAGTAATAATGCCCCTCATCCTGGAACTTGCTCCCGATTCATATCAGGAATACTAGCACAATTTAATCTTTTAAATCCTGTTTGAAAATATATTTGTTTTGGTCTGTTTATTTGTAGCTGGATTATATATATACACAGGCTTTTTTATATTTATTTTGTAAAGATCCCTGGAATGCTTGCATGAAAAGAGCTATATAAGTGACATTTTATTAGTATTATTATTATTATTATTATTATTATTATTATTATTATTATTATTATTCAAAAAACAAGCCTGTCCTATTTCTGTACAGCCATCTGTTTATATGCTGCTTTTGTTTTTAACAATAAAAAGTTTTAATATATAAAGTAATTTGTAGTGGCCATGTTCTTATAAATTATATAACGAGTGTGCAATCGAAACATTTCTACAAGGTCTACTATCAATCTACAAGCCTTTACCAATAAATGAACCTTTATTGAGACTTTGTGCAGGGGTTAGAAAGCATGTTGTATAGCTGCTCAGAAGTGAAACAGAACCTGGCTAGTTGGAAGTGTAGATGTAGCTCAATCCACTGGTCCAACACTCTTTTAATAGCATCCTCGCGGCTCAGCCACCTGGTTTCATATGGACGTGTCAGCTTCAGTGGGTGCTCATTGTTCATTGCAGAGTAGAGGGTTTGATAAAGTATCTAATCATCAAAGCAAAACACTTCTTGAAAGTGATATCAGTTGACTAAAAGCACTATTCCTGTCATCATCTAGAAACTCTTCTTGTAAATTTGGAGCCAAGACATTTTTAATTATCCCTGTGTATTTTGTGCGAAGCAGTTCTATTTTTGACAGAACTGTTGCACTCTTGTCAAGGCATGGGATCAGCTGAGCTAGGTGAATAGCAGAATATTCTACCACATGTACTGCCAGTTGAAGTTTGGTGATCTGTACTGCTCTAGATGTACGGGTCGCCATAAAATGGATCAAGATCTCTTGCTATATTTTGGCTCGGGACATTTAGATGCATTAGTCGGTTCCAAATTAATTATTGTTTTGCATTTATTTTATGTACCAAAGCAAGGCTACTGCACTTTGTCACCTCTCACTTGACACTGGCAGATCAACAATGCCATTCATCCCATCCTATAGTCGGCTGAAGCTAGGCTGTGCTCGCTCAGAAATGCAAGAATCCAAATTTTCTGTTCGTATGTGCAGTAGCAGCCAGCCGTCAGGCAGGACTATGATTGGCATAACAATGTCTGGATAGAGCAGTGCCGGTTAATGAACATGGTGATACAGTGATCAGAGTGGATGTATCAAGACAGCAAAGGCTATCAATATGAGCCGCAAGACTTCTTCTCTTCTCAGTCTTGCATGGTTTATTACTTTGTGGAAAGACAGACAACATTTAAGCTGATCAAATATCAATCTAACTTTAAATTTTGTGCAGTTTGTCCCTTTTTCTCCCGAACACTGCCGCCTGTTTTAGGTAATCGGTTATTAAATATACCGTACAGTATATTTGTATAAATGTAGTATTATTGATACTTTTTTTTTTTTAGTGCAATTTAAAATTGTATTCCCTTAGCTTCTGCTAAAATAAAATACTGTTGACAAAGTTTTTTTTTTCTTTCTGTCTGTTCTTGAAGGTACAGTAGATGGCTTGTAATCTGATTTGGGCCCCAGCTGAACTGATTCCCTCCCTTTCGCTTTCTGATTGGGTGGTTTGGGTTCAATCACTTGCGGAGCACATGTGTTGACCTAGTATTGTTTACTACAGCGGACTAGACCTGTGAATCCACCAGTGATGCAGAAGTGAGGGTGAATTCTGCTAGCAGTCTCCTTATTGCATCCTGACAATGGGGGAGTCTCAATCAAATCATATTTATATCACCTGAATTCTTCTTCCCAACGCAAACATTTATTGTCCCAAATGATAATTTGCTCACTGCTCCTTCACATCATACTGGGAAATAATGGAAAGCTACAATGAGTATAGACTTTATTCGCTTGTCTCTGCTGTGCAGTCAGGAAACCCTGATTGAGACTAAACAGTGGTCTGGGATGGCAAATCCCCCCCCCTTCCCCCTCACTGGAATTGTTACAATATTGAATCTGTCATTTCTCATAGATTATTCCCAAAATATGTTTCCTAGATACAACATTTGTTACAAATACAAATGAAAATCTGGATTTAGTCTCATCCCAAGCAGTGTAACCTTACAGTACTGTTACATGTAGACCAGGTGAATGCATGTTTGACTCACAGAACTGACCAGCAGGCTGTGAGAGAAGTGCTTGTGTTCCTTGATCTAACAATGTATATGGAGAATATCTTTCTGGTATTAGTGTACAAGGTAGCTTAGATCTACTGCTAATACTTCAATGGGGAGAGTTTCCATGTGTGTTCTAATTTTACTTGAGACAGTGTGTTTGAGACAAATGAAAAAAGGCCCTATTCATTTCATGTTTATTTTCGGCCACAAACCTGATCCTCTCGAGCTGTTCTCCCAATTGTGCAAGCGCATCACTACTTCATGTGTAAATAACCACATCTGGAAGATCCCCCCAATGTTTACTGGTAACAGTCAAATGTTGATGTTTTGTATTTATGCAGTGTCAAGCTGTTAAAAGATTAGGACTGGATTGGTTTAATTGTTATCACATTGTATACATCTGAATTACATAAATAAAAAGATGGATTTCATACTTTTCATAAATTTCGGATTCAGTCCTTTAATCTTCCAGTGGTGTATAGGATTACCTAATGATTAACTACTGTCAAAAGATATATATTATGACATATTAAAGAATCATTATTGCTATAAGTTAATCATAAAAAGAATATTGTGGGCTGTCACCTGGATATTTTAGTTCACACCTTTGATACGTCTCCTTGTACACTGTGTCTGTCTCTCTCACACTGTTGACTGGAGTCTGCTAGCAATCTGATAGCTTCTTTCATTGGAGAGTTTACCTAAATCCTTAGAGCGTCTCTGTCTGGAGAGTGCAGTCACTGCCAGTTTTGCCCCACATGTGGCAATGTAATTCTATCAACAGTACCATAAAACAGTTGAAATCCATGGTTCATATTCAACCTTTATAAGATGTTGTTGTGCTTCAAGGAGTACAGTTTTTTTTTTTTCTGTTTAACAAAACTGCATAAAAGTTGACAAATGTTTTGCTTGCTCTTTCATCTTTCCATTTTGCAAAAGATGTAGAAACAGAAGAGGTCACTGCTAGCTGCTGAAACTCAGCCAATCAAAAGCAATATCTATTAATCATTACTAAGTGATAATAGCTGCCTTATTTCACCTTGCGATTAAAACAATTAAAAAGAAAAGGTTATTTACCATTAGCAGTGAATCACCCGAAGAACATTTAGGTGCAGTATTAGACACTAAATTAATCACGGTTAATTTTTTCACTTTGGTGTGGCATCCTAAAAAACACCAGGTCACATGTTACCTGCTGACCTCGTACACAGAATTTTTCAGGCTTACAGCTTCTTTCCCCAGTTGCTGCTTGTGAATTCACTTCAATCTGTTAAATACTACAGTGAGAATCCTTGTTCAGATCTCAATTATATACTGTACATACTATGCCATATTGAGTGCTATATGAACATTTTACAAGCTAATATTGACTTCCAAGCTGCTCCAGAAAGAATATAGTTTTATACCACAATTGAGAAATTCCATTTACGACGAATTGATAACACTGTGTAACAATTTATTTTTTTTTTGGTTCCTGGGTAGTAAGTGTTATTTCCTAATTGCTTATGCCTCAAAAGTATAGAAAATGGCTATTATGCCCCACAAACTTTACTTTTTTGACCAGGACAGTGATATTTTGAAATTTACCTATTTTCCAGAACATTCCAGATAGATTCAGTGCTGAGTAAACTTGGAATAACTTCTAGAACTTTCCAGTAATATAAATAATAATATAAATACAGGAACCTTAAGCCCACCAGTTCAGTTTAGTTCCAGCTGCCTAAGTGGATACTTATCTGCATTTTTCTGAGATGGCATCCAGAGGCTGCAATGGTGGCATTCCTGATGGGTCTCCAAGGCGGTTTTACCAAGTTTCACTGTTATCTTTGCCTTTGGGACAGCAGGGACACCAAGGCGCACTACCACAGGCGGGACTGGCCACAGCGGACCGAGTTCTCTGTGGGGAGGAACAACGTCAAGTGGGAGCCACTGGTGGACCCCCGGAAGGTGCTGATGCCACCACTGCACATCAAATTGGGCCTTATGAAACAATTTGTCAGAGCTCTAGATAAGGAGTCGGCAGCCTTCAAGTACCTTCAAGACTTCTTCCCTAAGCTGTCTGAGGCAAAGGTCAAAGCCGGTGTCTTCGTCGGACCACAGATAAAGACGATCCTGGAGTGCAATGAATTCCCCAAGAAGCTCACTAGTAAGGAGAAAACGGCTTGGAACAGCTTTGTCGCAGTGGTTCGGGGCTTCCTGGACAATCACAAGGCCGAAAACTATGTGGAGCTGGTTGAGACTCTGGTGAAGAACTATGGCACAATGGGCTGTAGGATATCCCTCAAAGTCCATATCCTTGATGCTCATCTTGATAAATTCAAGGAGAACATGGGAGCGTATTCGGAGGAGCAAGGCGAGCGCTTCCACCAGGATATATTGGACTTTGAACACCGTTACCAAGGACAGTATAACGAGAACATGATGGGAGACTACACTTGGGGGCTGATTCGTGAAAGTGATTTACAGTATAATCATAAGTCCCAAAAAACTACTCACTTCTAAATCTTTTGTAGTCATTTTTGTATTACTTTAGTATAAATACATGTTAATTTGGATTCATATGTTGTTTTTTTCTGACTTTATGTGAACAAAAAGACCGTTTTCTCATTGGAAATAGGTACATTTCTAAATATCACTGTCCTGGTCACAAAAGCAAAGTTTGTGGGGAATAATAGCCATTTTCTATAGTTTTGAGGCATAAGCAATTAGGAAATAACACTTATGACAACTATGACAAGCTGCATTCGAAACATCAACTTACTTTAGTACTGTGACTGCAATCAACATATGTAAACCTGGTTATATGTGTGTTTTAATTACACACAGTCTTATCTGTAGTGACAGTGACATTGTTTCTCTATCTCCACAAGTAAATCTGCAGATCCATCCAATATCTAATATATGTTCAGTTTCTCTCTGTTGTCGGTATGATGATTTTAATGTGCTGGCTTCACTGTCAGCTTCCTTGTTGAGATTACCCCACAATGCACTGGGCAACGGTTGCTGAGGAAACCTATGTGATTTGTATTTAACTGTCCTTGTGCAAAAAAAGACAGATGAGAAGTTAAACACATAAAGTTCAAGTTTACACCTGGATACTTACTGTACTGAATCTTCATTGTGTACAGAGAATTATCCCACTCATGTGCCGGAGGTCTTAAATAACCCCAGAAGGTTATGAGCCCTCTGGCTCATTCGTGGAATAATTCTCGGTACACAATGCATGACCTACATGTAATTCATGTCACCTGGTACCATATCAGTTATAGTGTGCACAGGCGTACAGTGTGCACAGGCCAATATTCACTGTGCTGCCATTGCTCGTAATTCTTTGGTCAGCTAACGGTTCTGAGGACTACTGTCCTACTGCTTTAATTGAAGACATTCATAATGTAAGTTAGTGTTTCATTTATTACAAGGATTGTTTGAAATGCATTTCTCTTTGGTACTTATTTGAAGATTAGTTGCATTGAATCCCCTTTAATGCAGATTGAAAGTTGAAAAGGTGGATATTATCCCTCAATCATAAAGAACACGTGCATTAATGTATTAATGTAGAGTGTTTAGAGTGCTCTAAATTAGTATCGTGGCAATACATAGCAATTGATATTGTTACTGCAATATCTTGCAGAGCGGGTATTACAGTGACTTCAAAAACCTTCAAAATATAAGATAAAACTTAAAAGAACTTAGAAAAAACACCACACTGAAGGCAGTGATACAGTTTATCTTATTAAAGATATCTCTCTTGGCTTTTTTTTTCTTCTTCTATGAAACAAAATATATAAATTATTATAAACATGTCTTATTTTCTTTTGATTACCAAGATCTATACGCGTGTCTTGGAAAGACATCCTAATGTGTACTGTATCAATGACTGTATTGATGTTTAACCTTTTTTCTAGAAGTTGTACTGTCCCTTTAAAAGTTTCCTTCATTTTCCTAAAAAAAGTCTGCTATGATTGGCTGGAAATTTATTCTGAAGGAAAACCTGTCAGAATAGATTTGCTCCATTTCGCCAAGAAAGAAAAAAGTCACATTATCTTGGCACAGCTGGGTAACTTGAATGCAAAAAAAATAACATTGCTATAACAAAATATAGGAAAATAACTATCCCTTTAGCTAGTTATAACCCAAGCAAAACAGTTTAATTTGAATCCTGCCAGTACAGAAAGCAGAATCCAGATTGTGAAGATTGTAAATTGGCATGGCAGCCAGTGCTACCTTACAGATTTGCAGGATAATAATGTATGTTTCAAAAACACAGCTCAGGGCTGACATTAAAAAAGATTAGAAATGCCAATATTCATGTGTACTGAAGCCATTTTTTAAATGACTCATTTTGTAAGGCATATCTCTGATAAAGGACAACAGTTTGGTTTCATAATGAGGAAACTCGATTCATTATTAAATACACATTCTTTTGTCTAAAATATTTAAAGAATAGTTGATCCTTGACAGGAGTGTACTTTATTTTGAAGAACCTACTGCAGCTTTACACACTACATTATTGCAAGCTATACACCAATGTATTAAAAGAAAACAATGTTAACATGACTTTTGTGTACTCATTAATAATTCATACCAATAAACAATTTAAACATAAAGTGCATTTCTGAAGCATATGCTCCGATCTGAGCATTGTCACAGTTTTCCTAAATGATGTATGTTCAATGTGTTTGCTTGGCCTGTATCCAGTCCTGTTTAGAGTTGTCTTGTCTTACGTTATTCTATTTACCATCTGGAGCCAATGACGAAAGGGCACAGGTCTTTAGAATCGGAACTTTGTGACTAAAGTGATTAAAAATGAAACATATTTTCAGAAAATTATCTTGTCTTCTATGTGTATTGAATCTTATATACAGTAGGTGAAGTTGTGCTATAATTTTTCCTACTTTGCATCAATTTATTGGTGTGAGCGCCATCTTTAAACAAGACAAACCATCGTTTAATATTAATCACATCTCATAATGCTGAACAACATGCTGAAGCTGTTTAAAGGTGGCACACTTTTAAAAAGAAAAGATGCAAAAATAGCAGGAAGAATTATCTTAAAATAATCAAAATTGCACAAGAGGGCCTACATATTTATCATACCTTTATTTAATTCTATACAAAAAACATAATGTTGCAATAGAAAAGTTAATTTCTGGAAATATACCCTATGGTGGTTTTATTAAAGGCGAAACAAGTACCCTAGTACACATTTTAGTTGTAGGCAAAATTCCCATTTTATAAACCCTTTTTGTACAAAAACAAGGTCAGCTGTTAGTTAGTGAAATATCCCAATAAGAAGACGAGACTCTAAGTTGTTTGTTACACTATAGGAGTGAATTCCTGGCACAAACTTTAACCCAGAATTAAAGCACATTTAATAAATACCTTTCAGGCACTGTTTGATTGTTTAGTGTTTGATTTTCATAACCTTGATACACAAAGAGCCCACAGTTTAGATAATTTGAATAGACACTGTTGTGTTTCATTTCAATGTGGCAATAATAGAAAAGTCCTCCAACAAACAGCTGAATATGACTCATACGATAGCAAAAGACGACACACACACACATGTGCACACACACACAAACAAATTTACATTAAAGGTAAGAAAATAAGTAGGTGCATGACATTTAAGTTGGCCATATAGGAGCCATTGGTTGAATTCACACAGATTACCCTGACAAAATTCTATTGAAAATGTATCTGATTTTTTTTCATGTTAGCCTCCATTATAGGATCTTTAAAGATGCTGAGTTCTATCTGAATAACCTTTAATACATGATTAGTTTACTGATGCTAAAACGTAATTATTCCTGACAGTAATCATTTCAGTGACATTAAACATAGAAACATACAAAACAATGATGAAAGACTTCAATAGGAAAGCCGTGAGCCATCAATCAAGGCTGAAAAGAGAACGCTCATATCAGGCTAACCTCGAGATTGTAAGTGGCAAACCATCAGCCCATTTTCCCTTCTGTTTATTAAGGATATTGATCATCTTGCCAAAGTGACAATCAGGAAGTCACAAATCACATAAAAAAGCATTAGCAAGGAAGGTGTTTTGCATTACGTGTGGCTAATGCATGTGTTTGCTGTTACAAAGGCAATAATTATAAAATGCAGAACTGATTAGCTGAGTTGTTGACAGGAAATCATGCAGCTGCTATAAAATGTGTGTTACAGTACACAGAGAATATATGACAGATAGTGCTCCACATTTTTGTTTTTTATCTTAAAAAAAAAAAAGTTTATTTGACATATATTAAAATAGGGATAAAATTGGTACAAAATAGTTTTTAATTGAAACATCAGGGGAAAAAATCTCATAATAAAAAATAAAAAAAACACTGGAATGTGATGAGCAAGGGCGCTGGAACTAGGGGTGCTGGGGGTGCGGGAGCACCCCCTTGGCTTTACATGCCTTCCATCATATACAGGGCTGTAAGAGGTTAGTGGGCTGAGTCAAATGGTGGTGATGATGGGACTGGCAAAGAGTACACAGGAGGCTTGATTTAGTTCTCCCCACAGCAGGGTTTTTATTAAGACTGGCCGTAAAATGGCCACCAACCAGTATCTCAATCAAAAAAACAAATGTAATGAAATAAAAATAGTCAAATTAAATTCCCCACCAATATCAACAATGATAAAGGAGGAGGAAAAATCAAAAAGGTGCAACTAACAAAGTCCTGAACACAGTAAAAGATTAAAACAAACAGCTCCCGCGCTGACCTCTAGGGGGCTCCCGGTTCTGGGTAGAATTTTAGTGACGAGGTCCCGGTCGTTCTTCCAGGTACCAATCCGTAACACCGTCTCTTGTCTCTGCAATACAATACACTCTGATACACATTAACCAATTTAACAGCACGTCTCCTTTCGCTGTTCCTCAGGACTGATGGGCTTAGATCGTATTGTCCTTTAAATACTGTTCGACCCCGCCCTTTGCCTTGACCCCGGTCACGCTGTACCCAATCGGCGAACATAGTAACTCCGACTGAGGTACGTGGTGCGGCGGCCGCGGACTTCCGTGTCCGGGCGGAGCGAGTGATCTTTCTCGAATTCACAGACGGTTCGACCTTTGTCTTTTCGCCGGTCTCGTCCCGTTTTATGCAACGCCACCAGCGATCGGGAGGATCGACCACAGCTCCAACCGGTTGCACCCCCGTTACAAGGGTTTACAGTTTTGTTCAATGGCTTTCAGCACACCCACTTTAAAAATTTCTCCAGTGCCACTGATGAGTAGCAGTTCTGGTTTCTGATTAATAATGCCCCTGGCACGTACGATGAAGCAGAATCTGTGCAAGTCGAACCCACATTTTCCCAAGTTAGCTGGTACTTTGTGAACGTTTGGGCAATCGCTGTGCTGATGGAAATAGTATCTACAGAAGGTATGAACATAATATCAGCACAAAACAAGCCAGGTTTATTCGCCTTGAAATCATGAAAAAAAAAAGAAAATTGACAATTAAAGCATCACCATTTTCTGTCAAATATTTGATTAAGGTTGTTGGCATTAGGCAGTGTTTTACTACAGACAGTACTGTTGCATGAAGTCACCAATACATACCTCTCTGCAATAAACATTGGCTGTCCAGCAAAGCACAGCGCTCTGACAAACTCATTAACACAGTCATTCTGCACTCTCTTTTTATTAAAGCATTTGTAAAAGCAGGATAAATGGATTGCTTGTCTTTCAGTTCACTTTCTTGTTTTAGTTTAATGTGCTGCTTATTTTTCAGTATTTAACGTGCCGCTTATTTTTCAGTATGTAAGCGCAAACATGTACCTCAATGCAGCAGTATTTGCAACGTTGTGCATCCTTTCCTCATCTGACCAACTTCTGCTATTTTTACTTTTTGCAGACTTTGAAACATTTGTTTTCTTTTGAATATTCATAAACTGATTTATGTCTTCTCTCCATTCCTCAACTAAAGATATATTATTTTGCGTGTAAGTATTTCAATTTAGTTATTGATCAAGATAGTAGTTCTACAGCCAGCAATTCCCACAGACTTTGATTGGCCAACATAATCAGGTGATAATGTGTTTGTGAAGTGACAGAGAACCACGTTTGAATGTTATTTGATCATCTGACATCTGAACGTCTGCTGTGTCCTAGGACATACAGTGTAGAGCTGTTTATTACAATGTTGGAGTCAAAATAAAACAGCATTTTAATCTAAATATTGTCTATTTCCCCCTAGACACCTTGCATTTGAAAAACACATCCAGAGAAACCATAATGCTTAAAAAAACAAACAAACAAAAAAACAACACCAGACTGTGGGTCTGCCACAAAGACAGCCGGAGTGGGGGCGTCAGACCAGAAACAAGAACCAGGAAATAAACAGAAAGAGAGGTGGAGTTTGGTGGAGCTGAGTGAATGGTAAAGCACTACTTCAAAAAATGAAAAACTATAATAAAACAAACATTTCAAAAGAACCCAGTGTGTAAACAGGTGTATGTGCATACACAACTGTAAAAACAAAAGTAGTTTTTAATCTAAAACGAAAGTAACATATGATTTATCTTGCGTGTGTGTCACTCGCAGCACAGAATCCAGGTTGAGCTGCTGCAGCCTGGCTTCAGTTTTGTAATTTTCTTCTCAAAATGTTTCTGCAGAAGCACTGTGGCTAGCTTCAAGATGAAATCTCTCCTACCTTGTACAAATGAAGGAATTGATGGGTGCCAGGTCCAGTAGAGATAACAACAGGCTTGTGTATATATAAAAAATGAATATTGTAGATTATATTCAAAATAAAAACATATATTGTAAAAGGTGATTCTAGTATTAATGAAATGTAACTTTTAGATGTTCCACAAACACACACACATACAAAAATAAACTAAAAGTAGTAAAACCTGTAGAAATTATATTTTATATAATTGTGTGTGTTTGTGTGTGTGTGCCGTGCTAATGCGCCGCATAATTCATAATGTGCGTGACAACACGTGAATTCATTTCTCTTGTTAAATGTTTTTATCTTCAAGGCAACGCATGAAGCTCTCCTCACGATATTCAGAGTCGTTCTTTTCCTACTTAGTAAGCAGACACGGACATTTAAATATCCCCTCCCCTAAATGACTATGAATTGAGTAATCTGCATTGGTACAGCCAATTTTTTTTTCCTAAAGCAGAACTGCATAGCAACACATTTCCTGAAAAGTATGGCAAACAGGTCATGAGGAAAACTGTCATGACTTGTGCATGTAAACGCCACCCTGGATACATTACTTGTACAGGCAGTGAGTGAAACTTCTAAACAGTGGCTTCTGAGTCTGTGTTTCAACCAGAATTGATCAATTGTAAACACACATCTAGGTCACAGAAAAGGCAAACCAATTCCCTTATTGAACATCCAGAATCTCAAACCAAGCACACACAGACTCTCTAGAAAATCTTTTTTCTATTGCAGTGAATCCGTAAGTGTTAGAAAACTATTACTTTTCACAGACCAAAAAGAAAATGAATTGTTTCATTCATTGATTTAATTGATGTATTTAATTCAAGGCTGCTGGTCAAAATACTTTTCTGTTATTCCCAAAGTTGTTGCCTTCTTAGTTTCAGTTTTTTAATTTTTTTTTAAATTTGACAGAACCATCCATTACATTGGCTGTAGCGGATATTTGCTTAATTTAGTTATTTTGGGAATTAATTCCAACTACAAATTTTTTTTTAATTTGTAATCCAATTATTGCCTCCAAATGGAAATAATCGCAATAGGAATACACACACAATGGACTCTATAGAGCAGCTCTTGGCAACGTCTGAGGACTGGTTTGTTCTATAAAGAGGACAAATCTACCTCCACTGGACTCTGTGTTAGGCAGATTTCAAATAAGATTGTATTTATGATATACCATAAAACTACAACTCAATTAGCTATCTCTGTTTTCGGAAGCAGTAGTGCTAAGGACCAATCAGCGAGCAGATTCCCCAAGTAGAAGCACACTTTTCGTTCAGTTTAAAAATAGAGCTCTGTGCTGCTGCTGGGAGTTGGGCCATGATACATTTTTTTTCCAGCTGCATTTCTATTAAGTCAAGTTACAAGAACATGAATCACAGCATCCCCATTTAGTTAAAAAGCCTGTCAGTGACAATTATTAAAATATCCATTGTATTGTTGTTTTATTTTGGTTTAGATTTGCCCCAATGCATAAGAGGATCAAAATAAATTGCTCAGATGAAAGTAACAAATGTCTGCATGCATGTTAATATTTATGCAAATGACGATTGATTTGCATGGTTTATTTATTTATGCATATTGCTAAAATAAATAAATAAATAAATACATTAATTAAAATGTAACGCATGTTTAGCTAAAACACAATACATGTACTAAATTTTAAATTCAGTTTGCCTTAGGCCCATATATTACTCACGATTTTTTTTAAAGAAAATAGTTAAGAATTCTTAAGATTGTAAGAAAAATTGAAGAACTGAACATAAGAACAATCTTAGGAAGATCTTAAATATTTTCTTTCTATAAGTTTTGTCTTACGACTTTCAAGAATGTGGCCCTTGGCTTGCTGCTCCTCCATGGGCTCTGCCATGATTGATTAGCATTGTGGGATATACGACACTGTTTAGCATATCGTTTGTATATCATTTGTGTTCATTAGCATTAACTGCAGCTTAGTTCAGTTCTCCGCTGGAGCTCCTTATTAAACCAAGGTGCACCAGAGCCGCTCGGAGCAGCAGAGGAAGGCGTGCTCGCATCAAAAGAATGTCGAGGCAAACTAAATTGTTTCAGGCGGCTCTCTACTTATGTATTTAATTGGGACTTAGTCAAAATGTTGTGCTTGAATTGAGTTCGGCATGCCTCTAGACTAGAGCATCTGTCTGAAACTGGCCTTAGCACGGTAAAAAATGATCTACACAGAAACAGATTGAGAATGTCAGAGAATACAAATAACAGGATATGAAACAGATAAGAGTTGAAATATTCAGCAACAACAACAACAACAAAAACATTGTATAAATGAAACCCTTTTAAAAATGAGAAATAAAATGTGAAAAGCAGAATTGGAAAAGTAACAGGCCATCACATTAACTGTAAAGAGGCTGACAAAGTAGCGACACAATAGTTTATGATTTACATCAGAATATATGGAAGTTCTAGGACAGCTGGCAGACAGTTAAGTAATGACTCTTTCAAATCTATTATCCTGATTACAGTGGTTTAAAATGGAATGCTACCTCATATAATACCACTGCTCTGGAATCTTTGTTACCAAGCAGATTCCACTTGATTAGAGTACAGCATTTAGTTATGGTTCATGTGTAAAATCTATAGATTAACTGGTAAATGTATAGATTTATCAGCTCCGTGGGCAACTATAAAATAATGGTATAGTTTAGATTTACCAGCTCAGCAGTCAATGTATAAAATAACTAAGGAGATGGTAGTAAATGATCTCTTTACTTATAGCCACGATCACTGCCTGGCAGTAACAATTCACAATACAAAATAATGTTTTACAAAATGACGTAGCACACTTTAAGATTCTCAGTGAAATGCAAAACATGTGTGCACCGATGTAGAGGGCTATGTATTTTTCTTCTTCCTAAACTAAAAAATGCCATTTTTAAACATGCAATCAAAAGCCAGTTTGTCTGGCAGGCTTGTGTTTGTCCTTTTTTTCTTACTGTCATTCAGGTTTTGACGTCATGAATTTCTGCAACGCTGTTCCTGCTGTAACCCAGCCTTGCAATCTGCCTTTGTGTTGTCTGCTTGTGTAAATGCTATTACATGTAAAATTGATATTCTAAACTAGCTATTCGTGAAGGATTGGAATTTATATATATATTTGCTTTGAAGTTTGGGTGCAGAGTGTTGTTTTTGATTTCACTTTTATTTGTATAGCATTGTTATATTGAGTTTCACATTTATTATTGATTTTGTGTGGATTTATTTTTATTCGTGGCACCTACAATTCTGTCCTATACAATTTCTAATACTTAGCTGAATGACTAATTACAACATGGCTGAATTCTATACTGAATAAGATGTAAATCCAATAAGAACTTTCTGTTAACTGTCTAACTCTTGATTGTTTTGAAGTATTGCTTTGCCTGAAAACCTGTAAATCCATTCTAACTATAAAGACCTGTTTATTGATTGTTATTGCTCAGTTTTGCACAATTATTTATCCCCAGTTTTAATGTTTTTTTTTTTTTTTTTAAATAAAACTATTTTTGTAATTTTAATTTTGTCATAGGTGGAGTAGTCAGTGTTTGGTCATAGGACCATATTTAATAATTTTACCCCTTTAAGCTGTGTAGCTTGTTTGGCGTAGAATTGTCAGGATTGGATTTAAATTCTAAGCAACTCTTGTATCATGCACAATGCCAGGAGAAGGGGTACCAATTTCTCCTGTTGTAATATTTTCCTTTTTTATGGGAACTGCAGGGTCACTAAAATTTAGAGGGCCAGACTCTATTGTGAAGTTAGCAAAATAGAAGGAAAGATTGCAATCTATGTTAAAAATGTATAATATACCTCAAGGTCACCAAATTGATTGGGTTTTAAATAGTTTAGAAAAGGAAGCCAAAAGAGAAATTCTGATTCCTAGTTTGGCAAAGTGTCCCGCCCCTTTGTTTATTATTGTTTTGTATTATGATTTGTGTTAATGCGACAGTGAAAGCCGTCCGATATTATTATTTGTATTATTATTATGTATTGTTTGGCCAGACGAGCGAGATGACCAGGTTATTGTTTTTATTGACTGATTATTTAACTAGCTGACAGTCACACATCCTTATTTAATCTAATGCAGACTATGGGTATTAAGGTAATTAATTAATAGCGTGTTAATCCCTCAGACAGAATATAAAAGCCTGCAGCTGTCTGTGCCCAAGATGGAGTGCAAGAGAAGAGATGTAAGTCTCTCTAAAAAAGAAAGAAACAATTGCTACGTATGCTGGTTTCGCAAACAGCATACTATTTGTTTACTATTTGTTTGTTTGGCCCTTGTGCCCTTTTGCTTTGTGTTTGTTTAAATCTTTTGTTTATTATTTAATAAAATGCTGGACACTGTAGCGTCTTAGTTTGCCCCGCCATTCCTCAATGTTTGGAGTCTGACATCATCATTGCAAGCCACCCTTTCACACCTAGTGAAATCAAAAAATTATTTTACTGCAGAACAATATTTAAGGTTTTAGATGAGCTATACGGTGATAGTCATTTGCTCCCTGTGTTTGTTGCAGGCTAGAACCTAATGAAGGCATTCAGGAGTTTGCCCTGCAGCTGCAAGAGCTATTCAGAAGACTGGAGAAATGAGATTCCAGGGGAATTAAAGACAAAGACCTGCTGATCAGGAACTGCGAGCCCAGGTACTTTTAAATCCAAGCTTGTTTTTTGCTGTTCTGAGAATGGAAGCATATGGAGAACCTTGATTTTCTGTGTACCTGTGCATGACCCAGTTGAACCCAAGCCACTGCTACCTTCTGAGAACCTGCAACAGTGGAAGGAAAACCTTTGTAAGGAGCTCTCTGGTGAACTGAGCTCCAATAACTGAACCTCACTATGACTATTCCTAGTTTTACGTGGTCCAAGTGGCTGCAGACATTGTGTTCTGTTTTGCTGACTGTCCAAGATGTTGACCCCCCCACTTTGGACTAAAGTGCCCCTGGTCTCAATCCAGACTACTGCACCATTGGAACTGTTGGCAGTTAATTTCCTTAAACTTGATTGCACCTCAGATGGATATCAATATGCTCATGTTCTTACAGATCACTTCATCAAGTTTGCTTGGGCAGTCACTACTCGTGATTAGTCAGCAGTAACTACAGCCAAAGTGTTATGGCAAAGCATTATACAGCCAGTCGTCTATCCACATTGATTTCACTTGTATCAAGGTGCTAATTTTGAACGGGGTAGTGAAGGAGCTGTGTCATTTTTACAAAGCGGCAAAAAGCCCCATCACACCTTATTACCTGGCAGGAAATGGTCTCTGCGAAAGATTTAATTGAATTTTGCTTAATCTTTTAGGTACCCTGGAGACAGATAAAAAGGTCAGTTGGAGAGCGTGTTCATGTGTATAAGAACACTGTGCATGCATCAACGAGTTTTACCCCTTTCTATTTTATGTTTGGGAGGCATGCCAGGCTGCCAATGGATCTTGTGATGGGGACAGAACCACCTGCTGCAGACACTTTGAATGGATAGGTAAGTCAACATCATAAGAAGATGGCCTCTGCTTACCAAAAAGCAGGGAAGCATATGCAGGAAGCCACCCAGCACCAGAAGAAGGTGTATGACTGAATTTCTCAAGAAGCTCCACTACTTCCAGGGGAACGTGTGCTTCTGAAGCATCATGGAGCGAAGGGCTGGGGTAAGCTATCTGACAAGTGGGAAAATGTGACAAGGATGGCTTTGCAGGGGTGACGTCAGACCAGAAACACAAACCAAGAATGATGGGGCAAAACTGAGATGTTACAACACTCAGTGCTTTTATTAAATTTCAGGAGGCTGTGTGGTCCAGTGGTCAAAGAAACGGTCTTGCATCCAGCAGGTCCCCAGTTCAAATCCTAGCTCAACCACTGACTCATTGCATGACCATGAGCAAGTCACTTAACCTCCTTGTGCTCCATCTAAATGCTATTGGGTTTGCTTAAAAAAGGTCATATTTACCCAATGAAAAAAAGAACATTTCTGACAATACAGCTGAAATCAGCTCCATACACACTACTGAAGCTGAGTTGGAACCACTGCACAGAAACCTTTATCATTAGCTATAAACACTTGCTTTAATTTTATCACTGTACATTAAGTAGGAGACAATGCAAAAATAATTTGCCAAAAGGAAAATTAATAATAAAACTGTGAAATCATAATATAGCCTAACAGCAGCATGTGAGGGAGGTCCAGCAGGGAGCACTGCCCACAGCACAAGACAATGAATGAGAACTCCTTGAGTTGTCTGATGCCCATTATTATTAGATATAAACACATGCATTACATATATCACTGGAAAGCAAGTATGAGAAAATTAAATAATAATTAGCCTTAAAGAAAATTAATAATAACAGCTGTGAAATCATGATATAACAACAGCAGTGAGTGGTCCCAGTGGGCCGGACCACTGCAACATCATAGTGCTGAGTGGTCGCAGTGGTCCGGACCATTGTGATGTCACAGCACTGAGTGGTCCAGACCAAAGAATGCTACAGCCCCTTCTCCTAATGTTTGTCCTATGATAAATTTTGATTTAAAATAAAATCAGCAAAGTGCATTTTTGTTTTACATAAAGTGAAAGACAAGGGGGATACAATTATTAGAAATAAAACCAGGATTTCTTGGCTGTGGGACTGCAATATAGTACTAAGTGCTGCATTGATTACAACAGTGTTTACTATTAAAATTGCATTCAAGATACAGTCTATAAGATAGTTGTAGACACACATATGGAATTGTATTGAATGTTATATTGTGCTACTATAGGGTCGAGGGAAAATTTCAATAATGTACAGCAACTCGTTCAAATGTAAGCCTTCTAATCCTATGCTTCTTATCCAAAGGGATATTGAGAAGACAATTGGCTGTATGCCTACTTAATGTGAGGGATATTACCCAGTGTAATAACCAAAGTGATATTATAAGGACTTATCACAGTTGACTCCTATTATAGTCATTTTAGTGTGGTGATAATAGCAGACAGTTATAGTAATAACTAATATTAAGTCAATTTCAGTTCAATGTTAAAGTACATTAGTGTTCTATCAAAAAAGAAAAAAATGCAGCATAAAATCTAGCATTACATCAAATTACTGTACATTCACATAAAATTGCTGTATTTACCATTGTCTCTGAGGAGTGGACTTTAACCATTTTTTTTATACTGGTATAAGACTACCTGAATGTTGCTGTGATGCATGACACCATTTCATAATCTTCCACATCGCTTCCACACTGGTGAACATCAGTGTTTTAAATGCAGACTCTTATATACCAGAACCTTCTTGAAAACTAGACTAATGGCATGTTGTGAGTAATTAAATCATAACTATTCAGAAGTGGTAAATGTATAAATACTAAAATAATCTTTGAAAAATGCAATGACTGTCATTAAGTTTTACATGTTTGTTTTAGTATACATGTAGTGTTATATTGGAGTTTCAGTTTCCTCTGGTTAGCTTTTATTTACTAATTACAATGTGTTAATATGCCAGGGATAACTCTATGAGAGAACAGAAGACATAAAACTGCCAGTCTCATGTATTTCAATCTATTGTTGTATGAAAAATCAAATCATGGTAAACATACTTGAGAAGGTAAAGAGAACGACATCTCAGCTGATCCCAAGACTTATGACCTGAGCTCTGAGGAAATGTTAAAAGAATTAAGACAAGGCACTACTTCAAATTTAGCCCAGAGAAGAGAACAACAGGACATAAATGAAAGTGGAGTAAAAGTGAGTTTAGAAGTGAATGTATGAAACCGTTTACCAGGTGATGTAGTAAGATGTAAAACACTGGGAACATTTAAAAGAAATCTCAATTCTGTCCTGTTAGAGCCCCACAGTAGGGGTGAATAGTGTGCTAACTTTTCTTATGCTCTTATTTAATAACGTTTTATTTTACTCCTTCTGGGATATTGGTAATCCCTGGGCCCTGCTGAACAAACCTTTTCTGGCAAACCCTCTGTACCGGTCTGACCAATAACCATAGCAACGCCAATTGAAATGTTCTCTCACTCTACATACCAAAGCAAGTTGAATTTGTATTTTATTTCTCTGTAATTACATCATGATTATTTCCCTCCATTGTAGACAGCATGTGAGCTCAACTCTAAAGGCTAAACAGATGTTTCTCTGACAAGACAAATGTTAGGTATGCAGGATGCATCCCACAGGGGACAGCCCGAGTTGTGTTTAACATTGTTAATGACATTTTTATTCAGATTGTAATTACTCACCAGAATACAGCAAAGGAGTGCAGACATTTTTTTAGACTGCTACATAAAAAGCAGCATAGCAATGCTAAATAAAGCCCCTTTCACACTGGCATCCCTACCCAGGTCCGGACTCAGGTTCCGGCTAACCAGGTCACAATCCTATGTAGTGTGAAACCACATACCTGGGTCCCAGTGACCCACCTCAAGATGTGGGTTGACACTCTTTGACCCAGGTTGAGTTAGACATGAGACAAAATGCTTGATGGGCATTCGTGAGACGATGCCATAACAAACAGCCACAGCTGCAGTGAAAGTTTCAGTTCTGCAAGGAATGTTTTTGTTTATTCTGTTTAGCCATATTTTTGTTGCTTAAGACACACCATGAGCCAGATCACAGCAGTAATGAAGAAACATTTGCTCTAATCATTTGGGCCAACGATTTAATCCAGAGATGCCTGGATGGAAGCGACAGTAATAAACTGCTCCCGGGACACTGATACATGCACTGATACATGCACTGATATGCACACTGATATGCGCATTGATATGTGCACTGACACGCACATTGTTTACTTGCGTCTGTCACCCAGGTCAACCTTGCTTTATCAAAAGTACTGTGAAATCGGGTACCCAACCCACATGATACTGGGCCTACCCCGGGTAGAGTCTGACCCGGGTAGATCATGACAGTGTAAAAGGGGCTTTAGTGTGTTGCACAAGTAGGTATCAAATGCTGGTATTTTGAGTGAACTTATAGAGGGAAGCCTCATTTAATTCATACACATCATAATGTTAATACAATCTAAATGCTGTGTTAATTGCTGTAATCATGACAAACTGATACTGTTTATTAGATTAACTATTAGATACAAGCACTAGCTTTCAAGACCTCAAAAATATCTTCTTAAAATTTCCACTTATACCTGTAGCAGATACTTTTACCAAAGGTTTTAAAGACTGGTTAGCATTAACCTTGGACTACCTAAATAAAAGGCATCACTTCTTGAAATGAATTCATTTGAATCTGAAACCCGTTGTTGAGTATACAAGTAATTATATGTAAATGCTGAAAACGCAAACCAACCACGGTGAATGTAGATGTATATTGAAAAGTATCAGATCACCTCATAGTCCTAATCAAAACCCCTTTTTTTAATATTGTGAGCCAGGACTCAGATGCAACTCAGTTTCTGGGGATTAATGACCAGCTGGGAGAGTTGGTGACTTGTAGTCAAAATCAAAGCGCTTATCAACCCATGCCTGTTATTAATTCTCCTGGGTAAAAGCCATGGGCTTAGATCTTGCTTTGTTGTTGTAAGCTCCTTAAGTACAAACAAACCCTAAACATTTGACCTTTGCTCTGTTAATTTCATGAGCTCACGCTTTGAATATTTTGCTGTGTACCAAGCATTTGTACAGAATTAAAAACAAATGACATTGCTGGTTTTATTTCCCAATGTTTTGTCAGGCTGTGACGAAGTGCCCGTCCCTGTATGTATTTTCTGCTATATGTTGCGTGGGGTGTGTTAAATGTTGATGTATAGTCATTGGTACACGGGATATAAACGGGTCTGTGTAACACGAGTGTTTAAAATGTATATTTGTATTTAGGCACGAGGATTGCACAGCACATCATGTGCAAGTAAAATGTAATATGTGAGCATGAGGAATTGCACTTTATTAATTCACGTGCAGTTGTACAGCAACTCCAATTGAATGATTGATTAGCAATCGAGTCACGGTACAGCTGCATAAAAGCAACATGTTTTCACATACTCAGGGTTGTATGTTCGGTGAGTGGAGAACAGGATTGGAGGCGGAGGTAAAGAGAATAATAATAATAATAATAAATAATAATAATAATAATAATAATAATAATAATAATAATAATCGTTAAAAGAAGCTCATCGTGTTTTGTCTGTTTGGTCAGTTTTGTTTGTTTGTTTATTTTGGCTACCAGTGCCGTGTCTTGGGTTTTTTGTTTAATACAACCATTTATTTTCTGTCTGTTCTGTTCAAGCACAAAACAGCACACCAGTCAAAGCCGAAACAACCAAATAAAAGGATACCAGTGCCGTGTCCTGTGTTTTTGTTTGTTACAGCTTTTTTATTTACTGTTCTGTTCTTTCATTAAATGCTGAGCGAAGCCATTCGCTCAGCTCAACCAAACTCCACCTCTCTCTTTGTTTATTTTCCTGTTTCTGGTCGGATGTCCCCCACTCCGGCTGTCTTTGTGACACAGGCTTATAGCATTAGTTATTTCTAACCAGGGTTGGAGTCAGTTCTTGTTTTTCAATTCCAGTTCCTTTTTTTGTCTGATGCCACCTTTGAATGTAAACATTCATCTCTCTTTTCTACTTTCACCTGAAGAAGAGACCTCTGAGGTATTGAACGCTTGTGATTAATTATTGTTTAGTTCGTCCAATAAAAGGTATCACCTCTCCTTCTCTCTGTCTATCATCTCTGAACTGGATACAAATTCCAATTCCCATGTAACCAATTCCAAAACATCAGTGATTAAAATCACAATAAGCAGTATTCTGTTAAAATAAGATTCTCACAGTGGAAGCAGATTACTTAACTGAAGTCACTGTTAAATAAATTGGCTTCAGATGAAAGCAGTTGAACAATCTCAACAATTACAATCAAGACAGGAATTCACCCCAACCCTGCATCTGCTGGTATATACAAATTTATTACTTGAATGGATAAAAAGGCCCAGGTTTTTGAGTCGTATTTCAAATGAGATGTATTTCACAAACTCTAGAAGTTAAGAGAAATAAAGTTGGTTTTAGGAGAAACATTTTAAATATATGAGATTCAAATAACAAGGAAATAAATTTCTCTGACAGAAGTTAAAGAGAGGTACAATAGTCTGTCACATATACACCCTAACCGTTTATCTGCCATGAGCAATCTCTTAAGCAAAGTTAGTTTATTACTGAACAGAAAAGATTAGTTCAAAGATTGTAGCTCCCATCAAAGTTTTTGTACACGGTGTTGTATGTACTTATCTGAAGCAGCAGAAAGGAGCAGCAACTGGCTGTGGTTGAGAAGGAAAGATTCTGGATGGGGATCTCAAGCACAATAGAAAGAAAACGACGCTAATGTATGGGTAAGTAAGCTGGGCTGAGCTGAGTGGGGGATGGAGAAGGGTGATGCTGGAATGCCAGAATCACTGTTGAGCCCTCTTGAGGTGTTGTGGGCTAGTCGACGAAACACCGAGAATGGAAGGTGCCCACTTGAAGACCCCAGAGATGTACCTACTGAGCCAGCATCGCAGCCATTGTGTGTGCTGATGCGCTGGGGAAGCAAAATGAGCTGATCCCTGGAGCCAGCATTACACTTCAGCAATCAACACCAGACAGAAAAATATCTACATCATCAGATGAAAAACAATGCAAATGGATGGAGCTGCAGATGAATCACATTAGTTTACTGCACAGCTACGTTTTAGTTGGTGCTTATCTTGGTGAGAGCCGAGTTCAAATCAGCACGAAGTTTAACATCTACTCTCATGTAATGGAAATCATGAAGATCTGGATACATCCAGTGACTGCTGTGAATAGTGCAGCTGGCAACAAGGGAAAGACCTTGTGACATCATGGAAAGAGACCCCATTGGGGCTGGCAAGGGTTAGCTACCTTGGTCTGCAGTATCCAGCTCTATGTTTTCAAAGGTAAACAGGATGCTGGAAACACCCGCCAAAGGCTTCTAAGAAATTAAAGAGAAAAATACCCCTAGAGTCTGTGAAAGCAGGGGCGGAAGATGACTCAATGTTGGACAACACAGTTAATGACTTAGGAACGGAAAAGGATATAATAATGGAGAGTACTTCACAAAAGACTAGTTCAAGATCTGCAGTTAGCAAAGAAATAGAATTCCAGGTTTGTGTCTGCGGCTGGAGAAACGTGACAATGGTCAGGGGTTTGAAGATTCATCAAGGGAGAATGAAATGCTTGATGGCAAAGGTATAAGGGCCTCGCTTTGATCAGTACTTCTTACGAAGTCAGTCAAGTCAGTCGAATGAAATCCAGTGACAGGAAGCAAACCACAGTTCGCAGGATATCAGCACCCCGTCATAGACATGAGGAGGACTTGGGTGGATACAACTAGTGATGAACCTAATGATCCTTATGATCCTGGTCAGGTAAACAAGCGTAAGAGAGAAAAGAACCTCAATGGGCACAAGCCTGGAGTTAAATGGCCAAGAGCTTGTGAGAAAACTACATGGGACACAGTAAACATGGATCTCTCTCTTACTTTGGAAAGGTTGAATGGAACAGTTGAAAAGAAGCTGGATAAATTTGGGGACATCATCTACGCGTATGGAAGCGAGAGGTTTGGAATTGAAAAAAGGAAGGAAAGAGTACAAACTATTCCTGGAAAGTCTAGAGAGCAGCAGGAGATTAAACGCTTAGTTAGAGAAAGGAGGCATTTGAGGAAGCAATGGAAAAAAGCAGAACAAAGTCAGAAGGACGCACTCAATCTGTTACAAAGGGTCATAAAAGATAAGCCAGCATCACAGCCGTTATGTGTGCTGATGCGCTGGGGAGGTAAAATGAGCTGATCCCTGGAGCCAGCATTACACTTCAGCAATCAACACCAGACAGAAAAATATCTGCATCATCAGATGGAAAACAACGCAGATGGCTCACATTAGTTTACTGCAAAGCTACGTCTTAGTTGGTGCTTATCTTGGCGAGAGCAAAGTTCAAATCAGCATGAAGTTTAACATCTACTACTTTCATGTAATGGAAATCTTGTCCTCCCTGCACAACCATTGCTTGAAGTGTCATGTGAGCTGTTCAGTGTGTTGATAATGTAAATAAATCTTGTTCACCTCTGTCTCGCTTTCCTGCCTGTCACTCAGCAGTGAATGCACGCACCCACACAGCAGAGGGCTACTCTGTCACAAGCATTACTACCCTGTATCTTTCTAAACAAGGGGGCTCCCTAATAAAAGCTGAATCTCAAAACAATAATTGTGTGAATATAATGTAATATAATGGCCCCTTTGCTGTGCCAGCAATAAAGTCGCTGACAAGGTAAATGTTGTTCAGTCTTTTATTTATTACCCAGAAACACATAACAACCACAGACCAGACGCAGGTCTTCTGAGCGCCCTTGTCTGAGTCGCTACAATAATAATTGTTACAGCTGTGTATAATAGTATTTAAAAAAGGTTTCATTTATCTGCCTTTTTACATATCCGCCCTTACTCTGGTCCCACGGCAGGTGGATATGCGACAGATTATTGTATTCTGTTTTCACATTGTCACTTTGGATGGGGTGTTGAGTGAGCTCTGAAGCAAGACTTGCAACCTGCTTTGTTCACACTTACCTCAATGCGCCTTTGAGTGTGATTTCCATATTAGTCAGAATAAAATGAATGTGTTTCATATGTCAAACACATTTCCTAGTTCATTATCAAGCCTTAAGCTAATGTAATTAAGCATTACATTGATTCTTAAACAAGAACAACAGTTTCTCAATTTTAATCATTCTCCTAAAATAACAAATCTTAAATACATTCTCTTTGTATAAATATGTACAGGAAAGGGAGGAATTTAATTGGAATAGTTGAGCAACCCCAGTTTTTCCATATAATCATAAGTACAATAATGTAAAAGTTTCATACACCCTTTATCCTAACTATAGTTTGACTTCTGACTGCATACATCTACAAAAAAATACTAGTGCAAGTTGCTAATGTAAACTACTGTTAGACTGTTTTTCCTCTAAACGGGTACCGTGTTAAGCATTTTGTTGGTTGCCTGTTTTAACAAAATGACTAAACTCTTGACTATGGCTAATACAACATGCTTTATGTCTTTAATGTTGAAGGGTACAAATTATGAAATAAGGAGATATTTAAATAAATAAGTAGATGTTAAAGTGAGCTATTAGCTTACATTACAATGAATTTCCATGTGTGGTAATTTACATGTGAAGTGGTGATGCATGTGCACGGTTGGGAGAACAGCACGACAGGATCAGGTTTGTGGTCGAAAATAATGACCACAGAGAGGGATAGGGAAAATCTCATTTACTCCCCAGCATGACATGAAACACGGGAAATCCACTCCCATTTTCACATGGAAACCCACAGTCCACTGCTCTCAATCCAGACAGCCTTGGGAGCATATGTGGAAGGTGTCTGGCACAGACCTATAATCGTACGTCTCCGCAGGTTTTCAGCCATGGTGATCTGCAGTAGTTGAGTTGGACAGCTTCATTATATACCTCTGAGTTAATTATTTTCTTTAACACTAGAAGCCCCGCAGCGGTCATTTTGGTGATTTTTGGTTTTAAAATGTAATTTTCTCCAGTTGTGTAACACATATGGGGCTGCGCGTTCATGTACCTTTCTGTCCGTATGTATTAAATATTCTCACAAAGCATGAAACTCCGGAGTGCAGAAATAAAGGAGATATATTACATTATACCTAAAAGCCACGGGAGCAGTCACAATGACGGCCACACAGAAAATAATTGTATTTTGATTATACAGAAGGGTATTCTACTTTATTATTTGTATTTACCAGTCTGCAATGTGTTTAGCTGTAATAAGATTAGTCTCTACTCTCTGCCTGAGTGAATGACTGACAGTCTATTGTTTTTAATCAGCCTTTTGAAGGCTGGCACCTGCTTGCCAGCTGCGCTGCTTTGGTCAGTCAATTAGCATCAGGACTAGTGAAAATAAATAACAGAGACTGAGGAGTTTTACAACACAACAAAATATAGAGTTGATATTTTGGATTAGATGGTACAGAAGTATTCAGTAAAAGCTGGCTCCCGACGGTGGTCTGTTCAGGTGTTTTACAATGTATTGGACCTAGCAGCCATCTTCTCCTGGGTACTTTACAAAGAATGAACAAAGAAGAATTTACCAAGGAGAGAATATATTTTACAGTTAGCACAGGAACTTTGCAAGAAGCATTTAGAACAGAAGGAGACTGCCAAGCGTGTACCCACAGCTGAAGCTGGCAACCCCGTTGAGAGCTGCAATAAACGTCAATGTCAGGTTGGCAAGTGCAATAAAAATAAAAGTTCGAACCGCTGTGCCCTGTACTAAAAGGCTGCATGGAGAAGTGCATTATCTGTTAACTGTGAACAGCCTTAGATTCAAGATAAAGGAATACCCTTTTGACAAAAAAAGAAATTATAATTTTTTTATAACTTCTTGTGCTGTGCACTTCTGTAAAAAAAAAAAAAATTCTAAGTTAATTTACGTTCAGTTTTTGCTCATCTGAAACCAATTGCTGATGAAAAGTAAAAAAAAAAAATATATATATTGCTATCATTTAAGTCTTATAAATATGTACACTATTTTGTAAACTGATGTATATTCAGATGTTTATATACATTTTCTTGTTTTGTAAAATAAACATACATACACACACACACATATACACACACACACACACACACACACACATATATATATATATATATATATATATATATATATATATATATGTGCACACTTTGGTTGTTCAGATGTTTGTGGTGTACTAAAAAAAAAAAAAATTACATCCAACTGTTTCTCCTTTCATTATACTATTTACAGTGTTTTGAATACAGCCATCAGAAAGACTGCTGCGGGGCTTCTAGGTATGAATATATCTTCAGTCCTTCTAGTGTTAACTAAGAAGTCGTGTGATAAGTTAGAAAATTGTTCACTACTGACGATATGCCACCCCAGCAATGGGCATTTGAAAAAGAATTTGGGCAAAAGCAATAAAACACATTATTAAACAACAAGGCATGAGGCATTTACAAATCACAACTTTATTACGCAAGCTTAAAACTGTTCTTTAGTTTTAATCAAACAACATGTCACCTGACAACTATAGATTTCCAGGTGAGATTCTCTTGTATACTTGTTCTGTGCATGGAAACCACATTTTCCAGAGCTGTCTGCAAAAACAGAATGAGAATTGTAGTATCGCCCTCCTCCTTTCCCATTCATTTGCATGACATCAGATGAAAAGGGGGTCTTGAGTAAATTATATTGAGCCAATGGAAACCCAAAATATAGGGTCATTTTTCATTTGGCTCGAGCACAATGTCTCAATTATAACACACATGGAAACGCCCGGATTGTGAAATGTTTAAAAAAAATCTTTAAAGCAATGCAAACCATCCACAGAAATATTTTGTTTAGTAGTTGCAGGCTCATTGCAATGTGATGAGCCATAATCTGATTCATAATAGCAAGGTTTTTTCTGTGGCTTGATAAGTTGCAAAAAAAGTCTGTTCTAGTCAGATTTTGCATGCCAGATGTATAAATTACGGTGTGTGATTAAGTAAGCAGTCCAGATCTAGCTCATCTTTTAGACAGTTGACAGATTCTACTGCTTTTTTTTTTTTTTTTTTTGCATTTTGTGGCTCAGGATAATTCTAATGAAGCTGTAACAGGGATGGCTGAGTGGCAACGTCAGGCCAGAAGCAGGAGCAAAAAACAGTACTGCAGAGCAAAAAGACGCTGTGGTGCCGTTTATTTTCAAACAAATAAAATTGAACAAAACACACTACTCAGCGCAAAAATAAAAGTATAAACAAAATTAAAAAAAAAAAAAAAAACTAAGCACACAGGTCAGACTGGGCAAATAACTTTCACTGATCCTGTGTACGTTATATTTTAGTTTAAGTTGTTCTCTCTCTGTTCCCTCCTCTGAACACTCACCTCTTGCAGCTAAAGCTGCAGGTCTTTTATATCACGGCCGAGGGGTTAACTGGCTATTAATTCTCTCGACCATGAGGAGAGGCCGTAGCGCAAAAAAGATACAACCTGGTATCCCAGCTTGTAGTATCACTCCAGGCCAAAAGTGGCCCTTGTTTTCTTCACTATAAATTTAGCCCCACTGACAGGCCAGCTTCTCCCCATCCCAAATACTGTCCCGCTGGTCACCCCAAAACCCCAGGTACCTGCTGTAACAAGCAAAAAGAACAAAACCACCATCAGTGCAGTTCCATTTCAACATATGGTATCCCTATTATAAGTTTATAACAGTACTCCTGCAGGTTAGTCTATATACAGACCGCAGGAATAATTATGTACAATCAGTATAATGCTAATTGGCACTTCCTAACTCCTATATAATAGTAAAGTCAATATGTGTTGTACTGGCAAAAAAATGGTTTTCAGTCACACACTGAACAAAATTATTCTAGCCCTGTGAACTTATCTGCAAGCTAGACAGGGTTCACCACTCAAAAGTATTACTACTTGTAACTTTATCACTTGATCCAACTTTTCCATGTTCTTCCTGCAGCTTGTTCCTCCAGTGATTTCTTACATCCACTTCCTGGTCTTACTCCTCTGGCAACACAATCTGTTCTGCTCTCTGCCCTGCACTGTGCAGGCAACATACCTTTTAATAGACAGTTAGTAAATAAATAAATACAACAAAATAATAAAACACACAAAGCAAAAACTGAACATAGTAAGCCATATAAAATAAAACAAACAAATAATCACAGCCAAATTATAACAAACAGTGCAAATCAATCAATCAATGAAAAGGGAAAAAGTGCAGTGCTCAATTTGGTCACGTTTGACATGTGTTCATTATTTTCAAATAAATTACATTACATTCACCTTTACCAGGTGTGCATTTTTCAAGATGGAAAATCTATAAAATGATGTCAATATATATTTTGTAAAATTTACTGGAAATATTTTGTTAGCTATGTGAACTTAACACTCAGTGGCAATTGGGTCAAATTCATAGATGATGAGCAAATTTTCATTAGAAAAATTGAACGGTGGTCAAATCGAAAAGATTTGCAAACTAGAAGAACTGGGGATATACTCATACCTAGAAGCCCTGCAGCAGTCTTTCTGAAAGCTGTATTCAAAACACTGTAAATAGTATAACAAAAGGAGAAACATTTGGAGATATATATATATATATATTATAAGGTACCAGGGAGGGGGTTAAAATCCTTCCCTGCTAAAAACCTTGTGAGAATGCACATTTGGGTGTTATGGGGTTTAATTGTGTAATTGTTTTAATGATTTGGTTAATCCTCGGCACCTGATCGTAATTATAAATTAGAGACAGGTGCAGGGTATTAGAGAGGCAGCCAGACTGATCGGGGCGGCTGAGTGAAGAGCCCGACTGCGTGTGTGTCCAGTCGTATTGAAGAGAGTGCTGAGAGAAGCCCGTTTTGGTGTTTGTCAGGTAAACGGCTTAGCCGTCCTGTAGTTTAGTGAGGAACCAGTCTATGTTTAGTCAGAGCTCCAAGAGGGAGCTAGGCGTTTGTTTTGTTTTCATTTCTGTGTTTATTAAGTGCGCGTCAGCGCCGTAAAAAATAAATTTTTGTGTCCTGGGTCTATCTTAAAGGGGCAACGAACTCAGTGAGTGCGAGGATCGTTTACATATATATATATATATATATATATATATATATATATATATATATATATATATATATAGAGAGAGAGAGAGAGAGAGAGAGAGAGAGAGAGAGAGAGAGAGAGAGAGAGACACACACACACATTTATTTTACAAATCAAAACAAGAAAATGTAACTAAACATCTGAACAGACATCGGTTTACAACATACGTATTTATAAAACTATAACAATAGCAATACATTTTTGACTTTTGAACAGCAATTGGTTTATTATCAGATGCACAAAAGCAACTGAACAATGTAGATAAATAAATAGAAGAAAACATTTTACAGAAGCGCACAGCACAAAAAGTTATAAAAAAGTTTTTTTTTTCTTTTTTTCCAGAAAATGGTATTCCTTTACCTTGAGTATAAGGCTGTCAATACACAAACAATACAGATAATGCGCTTCTCCACACTGCCTTTCTGCACAGGGCACAGCTGCTCAAAGTTTTATTTTTATTGCACTTGCCAGCCTGGCATTGGTGTCTCAGCAAGGTTGCCAGCTTCAGCTTTGGGTACATGCTCTGCAGTCTCCCTTTGCTCCAAATGCTTCTTGTGAAGTTCCTGTGCTAACTGTAAAAACTCTCCTGGTTAAATTGTTTGTGTATTCTTGGTAAGTACCCAGGAGTTAGAACATAAGAAAATAAGAAAGTTTACAAATGAGAGGAGGCCATTCGGCCCTGTAATAGCTTCTGTAATAAAGCAAAATACCTTGTGCCTGGCTGGTTACTAATGTGTTATACTACTCTTGCCCAAATGTCATTAGTAGTGAATACTGTTTTAACTAATATATCTTCTGGGGAAGTATTCAAAACCATGCTTGGGCTAATATGGGTAGTGGGCACTTAAAGGTAGGTGGCAGATACTGATGAAACGGACTGAAGTGCATTAATTTGTTCCCAGAATTGCCACTGCCTGCTGTATCCTGCACAATCTCTTGTCAACAACAAATTTAAGTGTTCAGGAATCAGTGGCTGCTTGTGAGACAGAAGGGGAAGGTTACAGTTACAGTTATTAGTAATAATTGTTTTTAAAATCTCAAGCACTTAACAATAATGTAAATCATATGACAATGACACTTTAAGTTCACAGTCAATAACAATTATCTAATATATATATATATATATATATATATATATATATATATATGTATTATTATATATATATTATATATATTATAAGGATAATATCAATAAAAAACATTTTAAATCTATCAGTTTCTTGTAGTCAAGTTAATTAAACTGGTTACAACAGATTGCTAAGCAACAGGGGTGTTTGTTGAGCAGAGACGACCCTTTGTCAATTGTAGTTTAACTCGTATAGTTCCATAGAGGAAAGAGAGAAAGTAGTTTAGTGAAGGTAAATACATCAAACTACGCTTATGACGAAAAATAATAATAAAGTGCTGTACAACAAAACAGACAGACACACACACACACACACACACACACACACACACACATATATACAATTATTTTTATTATTATAAGTATTAGAAGGTATACTTTTGCTTTACTTTCCATATTCAGCCTTTTGAGTTTTTAATAACCATGTTTGATGTAAATCAAATAAAGCTGATAAAATCTCTGATTTCCACATACACCAAGTCACAAGTACACCAGTGGTTTTATATAGAACTGTAAACCCACAAGAGATATCAAACATGACAGACCAGACACAGCAAAATACAATAATAAAAAAATGCTGCCCGCATTATCATTAAGGTGAATTACACCACTGCTAACCATAAAGTCGCCCCTCAGCCACTACTTTCTGCCATCTTGGAATCCACAGTAACAACTCACCTGCTCCTTTGCAATATTTATAATTAAGGATAAACACGCTCATTAACAATTACACATGAAATGCGGGATTCAATGCGAAACTGGGAAATTTACCTGTGTGTTTCGTCATTTATACAAGTAAATGAGATATACCATATCCCTCTCTTTGGCCGTTTTTTCTGCGACAAACCTGATTTACCCAAGTAATTCTCCCAAACGTGAATGCACATCGCCATTTCATATGTAGATTGACCCAGATGGGAACCCCATGAATGTGACGGCTCCCGGAGACATTTAGATATAATGCAATACATCTCTTTTATTTCGGCACTCACGCATTTCATGCTTTGTGGGAATATTTAATACATACAGACAGAAAGTGCAGACCCATATGTTACACGACTATAGAAAATTACAGTTTAAAACCAGAAACCGCCAAAATGACCGCCAAGGGGCTTCTGGTGTTAAAGCAGTGGAATCATTGTCAAAGAACAGGTTGCAGTTCCCAAAATGAAGCAGTCAGAGTGTGCTTAATATACAAACTAATTTTGCATGGCAACACCTACTATCACAACCACAGAAATGAACCAAAAACGTATTTCGTATGATATTAGCAGATTGCTATATTAATGGGTATTTGGATTTGGAAACAGAGTGTAATTAATAGTGTATGCCTTCAGGGGATATTTCTACTTCAACCCTTTGTGGTCCATTTCTTCAGTGCCTGTCAGGCACGTCAGGTCCAATTTATTTTCACACGCGCTGTTTATTTTACACATGCTGTTTAGAGTAAAACAGGTTTAAAAGGCATTGAATCACAAAAGGACACTCAGCATTGCATCTCCAGCCAAACCCCACCCATTGTTCGCTGTATTTTGTACATACCTCTTTATAGACACGCATACTGATAAATCCTCTCCTGATCACTCGTTTTATCACCAAATTCCACAATAATGCAATTCAAGTCATTATTTTATTACTGTAACATACACAAAAAAAGCTCTGCAAATGTCTGTGATATTCTTTGAGTGCTAGATGCAGAAGCAGCTACCTCCTTTGTTAGGTCTATGTTATCTCTGTAGCACATGGGGCTATGAGATACACACTTTTTTCAGTTTCATTGAGCTCCTATCGGTCTCACTAGGCCATTGAAAGGTTTTCTCGTCTTTTTCCAGAGAAAAAATGAATAGATACATGTGCTTGACGGCTTTTTGATGATGCCGGACAGGGTCCGACATTGGACTGGAAAGGTAAAATTGTAATGTCGGACCTGGTCCGACATAAGACCGCAAAGGGTTAAGACAGTTGTTTGCTGAAAGTCATTGCTAACTCAAGATGGTTTGCACTTCCACTGATATCTTAAATTAATCAAGTAAAATATTTTTTTTCTATCGGCTAAGACTGAGAAAGACATCTTTACTTATTTGGGGCTGGACTTCATCGAAGCGTAGGAAAGAAATGCATGAGAGACATTAGCATGTTATCAATAATGCATACATTGTGTGCAATATACTTAATTACATCTAAAGACTAGCAGTTCTCTACAATTCACTTTATAGATTAATGTTGCTTTTTGGCTATCACACAACGGAGCATTTTGTACACCAACTTGTATTGTTTGGGGTGCTTTCTTCTTAGCTTACCTAATCATATTATTAAATAAAAAATGTTTGTACAGTTCCTAGTAGCTGATAGTTCTCAAAATGATGTTGGGTCTTAAGGGATCCAAGTGATTTTGCCTCAACAACATGACTCTACCCTCACCACTGTGTGAAGAAGTGTCTTTCCAAAATTTCCAATTGCATCTTCTGGTCCTGGTTTCTCTACTGTACTTAAAGTATTGGTTATGATTAACTCCTTTTTGAAGACTTTAATGATGCTAAATAGATTAAGTTCTCCTAGCCTAACTTTATTTCAGCACGGAGAATCCACCATGGATTTATTGATTGCAACTGCAGATGGTTTAGTGAACTATTATGGGCGCTCAGGGTGAATAATAAATTTGGCCGTAGGCCTCGTCCATGGGTGCTCAAAGGCTACCTGTGTGATGCCGGCTGGAAAAAACATGAACATTTACATGCATCTCAGTGCCGCAGCTAGGAAGTGAATATGAGCCACTTCCCCCGAAAAGAGGAGGCCGCCAAACCATGAATGGAAAAGTAATAATGACTAATGCATCCCACAATGCTACCTACCCCCCAAAATACTTAAAAAGTAATGAAAATAAGCAGCTGAGACAAGGCCTGTCCCCCAGAGCACGAGAGAAAGAGCCCGGCCTCTCCAGCCTGACCACGCACCCCGCAGAACTAAATACGAACTGCTCAGCACTGAGGTAAGGAAAAAAACCCTACTCACATATTTTAGATTTTTTGGTTTAGGAGGAAACCTCAGGGAATCTGTGGCTGAGGGTAGCCCTTTCTCCAGGCTCTAAAGAGGACGACTACTTTTTCGGCTTCCCTGAGAAGCCGAAACAAAAGAAGCGCCATGAAAGAATAACACACAGAGCCTTTATGCTCTTGCTGATGACGTGTTGGCTAGGGACGGATTCTCCTGCAGAAAGCAACCGAGTTTATAACTCCTTTTTTCTCTTTAGATTTAACTACTGAATTTATTGAAACTTAAGCTGATTTATAAACAAACAAGCACACACTTGTTTAAAACAGACAACAGTAGTGTCCCATTGTTTTATCAATACTAAATGTATGGTATTTAAAAAAAAAAAAAAAATAACCTTTAACAAAATGCAAACAGGCAAAACAAGTGGTGGCAATACCTTTACTTCTAGTGATTTATTAACTCAAGAATTGATTTAGTGTCCAGCACTCTATTTGACATCACAGCAAAATATACAGTTATAGATAAAATCACTGATTGGCTCACAAAAAAAAAAAATGCAGCACGTGGGTTCAGTAGAGTTAGGGACCCGGCAATTATGTATTGTGATCTAGGGTAGCAGTCTGAAAATCCTAAACATCTTAGCCGATCTGTCCTATTCCGGTAAATGAACGTAAGTGTCTCTCTAGAAATGCATCAGCACCCCCCTGTTGTCATTAGCACATGTCAAAGGTCCCTTTTTACCCTGATGTTTTCTACCTGAAATCAGATTAGATGTGTTAACGCTGTGAACTGACATTGCTGTCCAATTGTAATGTAATAGTGTAATTATACCCTAACGCTTCTGTATGCACTGAATCAAGATGGTTCATCTCAGTGAGCTGTTACTGGTGAAATAGCATATGTAAAGAAGTAGTACATATATTCTTCATAGTTTACAGATAAGCGGATTTACCGACATGTTGGTGCAATTCAACACTCAATCTTGATATACCTTTGTTTTAAACTAATACAAAAAGACCAGCTGCACAATGATAAACTACAACAGTGAACTTGACACTGAAGCTAGTCAAAGATAGGAAAATTGATTTTACAATCTTAGGGATTTTAACATAAAATATTTCTTTCTAGTTATTAGATTAGAATATTTTTTAAATTTCCTCTATTAAAGTACTTATTTCTGGTAAAAGTAATAAAGAAACGATTACCTAAAATAGATTTTGCCCTGCATGATATATTCATGTTTGTTTAAAGCAAATGTATTTTTAAACTTCAATTTTCATTGAATTAGTGGTTGATCAATGGAATAAGAGAGCTTAACAGTTCTGCAATCAAAAATAGTTCCCTTCTTTAAAACACAGTTGGAAAGATCTTTTTTTTAGGTGAAAGTCAATATTGATAAGTAACAATTAAATTAAATAAAAATTGTTAAAACTGTTTTGCATGAAACAGAAATGTATCTATTGGATAGGCAAAACCCTTTTACATTTATTCATTTCTAATTACCTTTACTAGGAAGAAGTCGTTTAAATCATTGCTGTATAACATATACAAAGACCTACACTAGGTACTTTCAATGGGAAAGACATTTTAAAGTGTCACAGAACTGCCTGCAGTGTTTACAAGTAACACGTTACTTTATATATGATCTATCTAGTATATTTTTCAACATAATCCCAATCAAATCATGGGATCTATTCAATACAGCTAAAATAATGTATTTTTTATCTTTGAAAGTAATTGATAACACCTGCATCATACCTGCAGGCATTGGAAACTGTAATGGAGACTGACATGTTTAGATCAAAGATTGTCGTGCTGATGGTCAATCCTCCTTCCCCCTTGGATTGACTCTCTATCTCTGGACTTGATCTTGATCGTTAGCACTGTTCTATTGGAGCCAAGAGCTGATTCAATGCATTTTTTATATACCATTTTTTTTCCAAATACGAGTAATAGCAAATCGACTCATGTATTACTTATAGTCTGAAAAATTGCCGTACTCGTTACGAATGTCTGTTTGTACTTGTTACTCAGCACGGGCAGAGTATGTATGCTAAGGGCAAAACCCAGTGGTCTGGCAAGTCTATTTTTGCCCAGGCCAATCTAGTTTCGGCAAGGGCTTCTGGGCAAATTACAAAGTTACTCCTTTTTTTTTCACTCACCTGTGTACAATCAGGGGAATCTATTTGGCCCAGAACTTGAAAAAGGAGACTGGGCAAAACCAGTTTTTTCAACAGATTTCACTGAATTTCCAAGCTAGCCTGGGTGATTCTAGTTTTGTCCAACGCTTCAAAATTGATGCTGGACAAATCTGTTTCACCCATGCTATTAATCTACAACATGAAGCTACAACATCAGTGTTGGGCCAATATAATTTTGCCTATGCCAGTTATTTGGACAAGTTTAGTTTTGCATTTCTACACTTTCCCCTGCCAGCTTCCAAGTGCATGCCGGGGTACCTGCCTCACCTCTACTTCAGACAACAATGTAGTGACTGTGTGCTGGGTTCCCAGTGGAGGTGCAGAAAAGACAGGACACCAGGACTGGTTTCAATCCTTTCTATTCCTTTCATACCACCATTTTAAAGGGAGCTACACCTGTGCTTTCACAGAGATTTTGTACCAGTTTTGAGGCTGTCGTTTACAAAAACATAATGACAGGTTTTACAAGCAACGAATCCAGTCACATGTTTATTATTTTCATTCGCTATGATTCCAGAAACATTCCACACGTGTGATTTACCTCTCAAACTATTATATATTACATGACATAAACCCTGCGTTATCTTTTGTTTCACCTCATCCAAAGGTATTTTTAATATCAGCAAGCAGACATATAAAAAGATCTTGCCATGTATCAAACAACCGAGAATAACACTGCTTAATTTAGCCTCCTGCTTTAGTGCTAGAAATACTGGTACATTTACCTTCTAATATGTTATTTGGGAAAGGGTTATAGACGAGTACGCTGAAAGGACAGAAAATGTTTTAGGATATTCGAATTCAGACCTGAATTTTTTTTTGACCAGCACCGGAACCACAAACAGCAAAAAAGTTCACATTCTGACCCAAACACGGGCCCCACGGGTACCCGACCTAATGAGGGACTTTAATGTACACCACTGCACTGGAAATGCCATAGAAGGGTAATGCATTAGTTTGCAGCCTAAAGCCACAGAGTTGACAGGTATGCCCCATGTGTCATAAATCACATAGGGAATATATTAATTTACTTTAAATTGGGAGTATTTGTCAGGAGAAATATATTTTCTATAATGAGCAGTGATTTGATGATAATAGGCTTTTTTATCATTTAAAACAAAACAATGATTTGCAGATTGGCCCTAACTAAACATTGTTCAGCAATATTTTTGTTATAATGAATAATAACCTTATAGCTCATCTGGTAAAAGCACAGCTACAGTACATGGTATGCATGATGATGCATACAGTCTGGTGCACAGGTTTGTGTCCTGACTTCAAAGTTGCCTGTCTTCGCTGGGGATTTTGGATGGACTCTTTTTTCTCATTTACTCAACTTTTTACACAGATACACAATGTATTAATATTAATATACTGTATAATAATAATAATAATAATAATAATAATAATAATAATAATAATAATAACTGCAGCTAAATAATAATTCTTCCTTCTAAAACATAGGAAAAGTAACTAAATAGTAAAATAGATAGCAAGCTAATAAATAATCGATATCTTGTTAGGTAGCACATGCAGTATTTGCCCCAGTCAATCTCCTGAAGAGAAACAAGTTCAAAAGAGGAAAAAAAAAACTAAAATAACAATCTATATAAATAAAACTAACTATAAGAGGAAAAAAAAATAAGAAGAATAATTGATGGTGTTACAGTAGTTACTTGTCTCTACAGTCTTATAAAAGTTAACCCTGCTCAGCAAGCACACACAACACAACGGAAAAAACAAAACATTGCTGATTTTTTTTTTTTTTTTTTAAAAACATATAAAGTTTAAATAAAAAAATAAAAAAAACAGATAATTATTTCAAGTACTTACTGTTTATATGATGTGTTAATTAACACTCTTGGAATTGTAGAACCAGAGATACAAAACTTTGAATCCGCTGTGCACTTGTCCTTGTAATCAAAATATTATTAATCAATCAATTTTTATTTTAAATAGTGACTTTCATAGGGGACCACCATCACAAAGCGCTTTATATGTTCCACCCACCCTAGCCCTAAACCAATAATATTACGATGTGGCTAGTAGTCATGGCTACGACCCTCACAAACAAAAAAAAAACAAGATTGCTGGTTGGACGGCTCAGATATGACATGTTTTGTCATCGATCCTCGATTTTAAAGAGCGTCGGCAGCAAGGGGTTAATCTTTCATCTTGCTGCTGATGTAGCTGCCCCAATTCTGAATTAATGAGGAGTATAGAACTGAGGGGGAAGTCCTGCTCAGGAAACCAACGTTGACAGATAAGATGTGAACCAATGTCTGGATATAATGATCTGTCTTGAATCGATGAACTAGGGTCGGAATTTGAAATAGGCTTGCGTCCTGTGATATATTTCTGCATGAAAGCATATGGGCATAGAGGAGACCTTTTTGCATAAACTGACCTTCCTGAAGCAGATCCATGAAGAGGATAAAGTAATTAGTTTACTTTTACTTTCTTTGTATGTCTGTAAAACACAGTCATTATTTAGCTGTAGCCAGTATTATTATTTAGTTATGTATTGTATCATTAGTTTAACTTTTTTATTATTATTTTTAATTTACATTTTATTTCTGTGTATGTGAAAATGGATAGACAATTATTATATATTATTATTATTATTATTATTATTATTATTATTATTATTATGTATTTATTTTAAGGTTCTTTGTGTGTATGCCAGGATATGAATGGAGACAAGAAAGTTTCAGCATCTGCTTCAATCACTGAAGAGGAGATCGGGATCCTCCTTGTGGAGGACCTCCTTGATGAAGAGTTGCTGCTGCAGGAGAATGGACAGGGTAATCTGGAATAGACCCAGCCCAGCATTTCAACTGCAGGGTAAGTATACAACACAACAGTACACATCGATATCCTGTTCTGCAAGTGTTTTTCTTCCCCCCAACTTCCCTTCACAACTGTTCCTGTTCCTGGACACACGTCTTACTAATTACTTATTTTTTGGTGGTTAGCTTTTACATCTCCTGCACCAGCGAATCCTTTCATGAAGAAACGTTGTCACTGCATGCCTCCCTCTGTATGTTCTGTTTCCTCTGTTTCTAATCCACTGCATGCTGCTAACACCTTACAGTTTTCTTATTGCATGTTGCCTAGCTGTTTTCTTATTGCATGTTTTCTGTTTCATCTTTCTGTAAAGACAATTTACTGTAAATAGATTACTTATTACTTACTTATCCATTACCTTGACTAAAATGTTATAAAATGTATAAAACATTATTTGTTGTGTTATAAGATATAAATGGTTTGCAATAAAAGGTTTTCAGTCTTGATTTTATTTATTCTAGTTTTGAAAATAAAAATCTGCATATCACACTTTTGTCTAAGACTGTTTATTTAACCAATATTTGTAATTTGGTTAAAATTACTTAATCTCTTGGTTCTTTATTTTTATACTTAAATAAATATAATTGTATCTCAAACTGGGTAATGTTTAATTTCTCAGTTTTTGGAAAGTCTCGGTCTGCATTTGCCATTTTGGAGGTTGATTGTTCTAAAATGCTATGCAATGTAAAACCTTGTCTACCTCTGGAACTACAATATATTTCAATTCTGAGTTCACATTTGAAATCCTTGAGGATTTATGAAGCTACAATATACTCTAATTTGTGTTTCTATAAAACTTGGAAAGAGGTTGAAATTGGCAGTTTTTAAATATATATATATATACTATATATATATATATATATATATATATATATATATATATATATATATATAAAGCTTGGAAAGAGGTTGAAATTGGCAGTTTTTAAAATTATTTATTATTATTTTACATTTGCCGTTTTGGAGGTTGATTTTTTGTAAGATACCATGCATCATAAAACTTTGTGTAGCTCTGCAATTGTACAAGATATTTCAATTTTCATTTCAGATTTGAAATCCTTGTAAAATTGCACAGCTACCATATGTGTATATTATACTTGGAAAGAGGTTGAAATCGGCAGTTATTAAAAATATTTTTTAATATTTTACATTTTTCGATAATTTTTTGGGAGGTGTAGCTCATATGAAAAAAAAATATAATAGATTCCACAAAAAAAAGTAAATTATATCACTGGAAAGATCCACTTAACACTAGCACCTCCATAGCTGCTTTTTGAACGGCTTTGCCATTGAAATTTAAATATCTCTGCGTTTGTGAACATCTTGGGCATGTCCGTTCTTAAGTGTTATATATTGAAACCAATACAATAGAGCCGACAAATTAGTCTGCGCTTTGTAATAAAATCAAAGTAATTGTGAAAGAATATATTATATACTCCTGTTGATTGCTGAAACACTAATGAAAGTCATTCTACACATCATATTATTATTATTATTATTATTATTATTATTATTATTATTTTATTGCAGTTGTCACAAAATATACACATTGAATCACAATACAGTGTGATATAGTGACGCTACTTTTTTCTCATCTGCCTGTCCTCTGAATAGAGTTACCACCAACAGCTCAAGCCGTGCAAGCCCCCTTTCACTCCATTACACTCCTCAGGCAGAACAACTGTGCCACCCTGAGTGTGTACTGGTGTAAAAATTTAAATAAAAGTGCTTATTGTAAGCTCTATGCACAAATCAGTGACTGTCGGTACTGATTAAATGAAAGCTAGAGACTCTTGCATTTTACAACACAATGAAGTATGGTGTGGTTATACTGGGTCAAAGGGCACGGCTGTATTCTGTCAAAGGTGGTACTCGGAAGTGGCCTGTAGCTGTTTTTTATAATATTTTGGACCTGGCAGCTAGTCCTGGAGCTATGTTAAAAACATTTTGATAAAAGGCACGAAAGCCGGCTGGCAAATGTCCCTCAACCTTCAACCAACACTGTGCCCACTAGCACATGGAATAAAAGACAATGCCATATTGCTAAATGCAATAAAAACAGAACTTTTGATGTCTGCGCCTGTTGTAAAAAGACAGTCTGTGGCAATTGCACTGGTACAGTTGAAAAGCATGTTTTCTGCATATAATGTACTGAGAAAGCTATAACAGAACTCTGAACAGTCAAAGCCTTTGAACTCTGTTTCACTGAAAGTGCTTTCACGTTGCATACATTGTTATGTTTTTGCTTTATGCTATTTTTATATCTAGTTATCTATGTTTTATAATGTTATATGTGCATACAGCTTTCTACACTTGTTTACCCTGAAGTTTATTGCGTAAAGTCTATTTTATTACAGTTTTTCATGTTTATGTATATGTGCTGTTTTTGAAAAAAATAAGAAAAAAGTTACATTTTCAATGAAAATACTTTCTGCTATGAAAATACTTTCTGCTATGAAAATGTTATGTATGATGTTCATAAATAAAAATATTAAGTTGTATCCGATTATTTGTTTTTCATTTTCATATTGAAGCTGTTTTAAAATGGAGCCGCACATTTTGTGGGTGAGGTGGTTGTATGTAGTATTCATATTCATGACCAAATATGGTCATTCTGCGTAGCCAGCAAAGGGTTAACCAGCATCCAATAAAATATATGGGGCACTGGACCTTATCAGCAGTTGAATCATACATACGTTCTTCCTCATCTGAGATATCTTCTGCAGATTAGTCTATTGCTAGCATGTTCGGAGTGGGGACGACCCTTCCGCCAGGGCTACCAAAGGTTTTCCCCTAAAAAACACTGAACGGAGGGTCTTCACGTAGTTAATAGAGATCCAGTTACTAACATTCTTTGTTGTGCTAAATGTTTTCTCTTTCTTTCTTTGTATATGCATCGGCGGTTCTTTTTGTTTGTCTGCACTCAGGAATCTTTAGCGGGGAGCTGGGGGTCCATCCTTTTGGGGGTCTAGTGAGTCCTCGACCTTTGTGCAAGCTACGCTTCCTTTGCCTACACAAGGGAGGTTCTCTCAGTGAGTCAGAGGGGACCCCAAGCCAAACCCAACCTTTTAGCATCTAATGCGCTATCGCTCCCCTCGCAATCCGAGGAGCTAAGCTTCTTCTACCAGTGTAAACTGGTTTGCGATACAGTATTTGTTTTTACATATTACTTAAATCAAGGAGCATAAACTTATTTATACTGTAGCGGTACAACACAATGTGTGCTGCTTGATGGGTGTAACTGTATGAAATACATTCCAGCCTTTTTAATATCACTTCAAAATAAACATTAAGACACAGCTAATACAACAAATACATTTTGCTGTGGAAATTAATTATGATAAGTATTGCATTGCTAACAATAGTTTTCATTAAGATATGATACTGTACATATACTACACCTTGTTATAATAATTAAAAAAAAAAAAAAAAAACACAAGAAAGCTGTAAACATACAGTACACATTGCAGAACAATTCAATAGTGTACAGAAACTTCTCGCTTTTAAAATATCATACTTTGGAGAAGGATTGTCAATGTCAGAACAGTCCTTACTCAGGTTTCTTGTTGGTCATCCTGACTGTAGTACATTATTACATTTTAATGTATCCACAAAAAAAAAAAAAAAAAAGTTACGATATTCAGATCAAGGCAAACAACCTTAGTGCACATATTTGTCTAGAGAAACATGTAAATAAAGTCTATCAAAACTATTTTTAATATTAGATGACTTAGTTATGAAACTGAACTTAATGACAAATGAAACTCTTTAAAATTGGTGTACACTTTCAAAATCCATGCTATATAATATAATTAAATAAAGAAACAAGTCAGCCAACATATTTATCACATCTAGCATATTGCTGACTGTACTGTACATTATTGCTTTATAAAATTATTTTTAGTATAAGCTTATTTAAGCATTGGGACTTGTGCAATATAATATAATGTGAAAGATTTTTTATTTTGACAGGAAAGATGTTTTTCTTATTGTAAATAGACCAAAAAAACATCATATAACTATTTTGAAAAAAGCACACATTATAATAGCCCTTTTTGCAGCTACATATTGTAACCTGTTTGCCCCCTAATGATGTTCTCTGTTTTGCAGAGTCATTTATTGTTCTGAAAAAGCAAGGTCATTTAATAGCTCCATTAATTTATCATTTTTGAAAGGGTGATGGAGAACACTGACAATATGAAACTCATTTCCTTTGAACAAGCAGTGGAACCTGCCCGTAACAAAAGACACTTCAGCTATGAGGCTCGAGAGAAAACGGTTCTTAGGTTCAACAGCAAGCCATTACAAGCCGAGCAAGGTGTGATATGAAATTTCAATTAATGAGGACAACTGTGTGAAGAATGTCCTTTCATGAGGCATGCAGGGAAGATAAGAGCAAGCTGAAATTATTTCTGATATTGTTCTGATAATTTCAGCACTACCCATACCACTAGTAATCTAAGATAGAAGTGAAATTACAGCATCTTACAATCATATTCAGTCACACACTATAACATTATTTTGAGCCTGCGTGTGTACTCGTCAAAATAACCTTGTTGACAGCTGAGTTATTTATGTTATGATTCAGCTCTAGGGTCAAAATACTGTGTTATTCTGTGTAAGACAAATTACTTTGTCAGTACCATTCACTTTGTGCCCACAGGGCCAGCACAGGTGCATCTCAATAGTGCAGCACTAATACAAAGAGAGACCTAAGTAGACTCATAATAAACAATACAACATTATTATATAGTCAAGTAATATTAATAAAAGCACACATATACACACACGTATACATATAATACATAAATATATTAAAAGATAAAAATATTTATATTTAAAATTCATTACAACTAAAAGCGCAGATGACGCTGAACAGCAGTTTTAAACCTGGAGAGGCTTGACAATAGCACAATGGAATCTGAAAGGGCATTCCATAACCCCAGGCTTCAAAATTAGTATGATGAAAAACTTGATGACCTTGACATATACCAACATATATTACAAGGTTGTGCTATTTGCAGTCCTGGGAAGTGTAAGAGCGACGGCAATGCTGCCTTATAATTGCCTATTAAAGGGGAAGTACTAGGCGTGCTAAACATAACAAATTATGTTTCTGGTAGCAAAAGAGAATTTATAAAAAAGGCATCTTTTCCCCAAATGTTATTTTTGTGACACTGCTAATATTTTATAAAAGCCAGCAAAGAGCTGACATTTTTGGCATGGTCTGACCTTTTTTTAACTGGTCTTATAAGGTAAAATCCTTGTTAATAAAAAGGTTGTACCATTAGTTATGACAACAGAAACATTTAATGCCAACATCTATAGAGAATATAACTGGCAGAATAATGACATACTGTAAAGTGACCTTTTCTTCACAGAGCTAAAATATACTTTCCTCTTTGAAGATGGATATACTTTATGGGGGACATCTAATTATAGATACAGTACATGCACAGGAATTATAAGATATATTACTGATTATTTATTACTTTTGCCAATAATGATAATTCTATATCAAAACGTAATAGTCTTGCACTTGCATTTTACTGGCTAGTATCTTAATTTTAATTTTAGTCGGGTAGAAAAATCTATATATGCATGACATCACTTCAGAGAATGCCCTATTACAGTTCATTAATTATGAGAATCAATATGTGGATCATGGAATAAACACATTCATTGTCAGGAATAAGCTAGCTGGTTACATGCGACAGAAGTTGGGACACTGAATCCCTTCAGGTGACCATTGAAGTCAAGCCAAGTGACCCAGATCAAATTATAGCAATGCTTTGATGAATGAGAATATGGAATGAAAGGAGTTTTATCTATGGTGAGAAGAAAGCAGTTCAGTGTTCAGTAAATGGAGTAACATTATACTTTTCTGGGATTCATACATTTTTTAAAAACAGGCTACTTCAGAAATAAAAAAAGACCCATATTTAGAATGATGACCCACAATTCCTAATTAGGCGGCAGCCAAACTGCCTGAACAAAAACAATTGAGATCAGTATTATTTGGTTCATGATCGAGGCTTCTAACCTCTCCTGCAAAGCAACTGCTGCAAAATCACTATGTAACACAATTTTTGTTCCTGGGTAGTAAGTGCTATTTCCTAATTGCTTATGCCTCAAAAGTATAGAAAATGGCTATTATTCCCCACAAACTTTGCTTTTGTGACCAGGACAGTGATATTTTGAAATGTACCTATTTCCAATAGGAAAACGGTCTTTTCGTTCACATAAAGTCAGAAAAAAACAACATATGAATCCAAATTAACATGTATTTATACTAAAGTAATACAAAAATGACTACAAAAGATTTAGAAGTGAGTACTTTTTCGAGATTTATGATTATACAGTAAATCACTTTCACGAATCAGCCCCCAAATGTAGTCTCCCATCATGTTCTCGTTATACTGTCCTTGGTAGCGACGTTCAAAGTCCAGTATATCCTAGTGGAAGCGCTCGCCTTGCTCCTCCGAGTACGCTCCCATGTTCTCCTTGAATTTATCAAGATGAGCATCAAGGATATGGACTTTGAGGGACATCCTATAGCCCATTGTGCCGTAGTTCTTCACCAGAGTCTCAACCAGCTCCACATAGTTTTTGTCCTTGTGATTGTCCAGGAAGCCCCAAACCACTGCGACAAAGCTGTTCCAAGCCGTTTTCTCCTTACTAGTGAGCTTCTTGGGGAATCCATTGCACTCCAGGATCTTCTTTATCTGTGGTCCGACGAAGACACCGGCTTTGACCTTTGCCTCAGACAGCTTAGGGAAGAAGTCTTGAAGGTACTTGAAGGCTGCCGACTCCTTATCTAGAGCTCTGGCAAATTGTTTCATAAGGCCCAATTTGATGTGCAGTGGTGGCATCAGCACCTTCCGGGGTTCCACCAATGGCTCCCACTTGACGTTGTTCCTCCCCACAGAGAACTCGGTCCGCTGTGGCCAGTCCCGCCTGTGGTAGTGCGCCTTGGTGTCCCTGCTGTCCCAAAGGCAAAGATAGCAGGGAAACTTAGTAAAACCGCCTTGGAGACCCATCAGGAATGCCACCATTGCAGCCTATTGATGCCATCTCAGAAAAATGCAGATATGTATCCACTTAGGCAGCTGGAACAAAACTGAACTGGTGGGTTTAAGGCCCCTGTGTTTATACTACTATTTATATTACTGGAAAGTTCTAGAAGTTACTCCAAGTTTACTCAGCACTGAATCTATCTGGAATGTTCTGGAAAATAGGTAAATTTCAAAATATCACTGTCCTGGTCACAAAAGCAAAGTTTGTGGGGAATAATAGCCATTTTCTGTACTTTTGAGGCATAAGCAATTAGGAAATAACACTTACTACCCAGGAACCAAAAAAAAAAAAAAAAAAAAAATTGTTACACGGTGTTATGCAATGGAAATACCATAACTACCCATTAACCTTTGCATTGTTAAAATGAGACCCTGCACAGCCCCGATATATGTTCAGTCATCTGCACATGTAGCCAAGGGGGGTTTTTTGTGTCTTTTTTTCTTTATAAAATTATGTAAAGCACTGGTCCCTTGTGAAAACTCAGAAATATAGTGAAGCAGTTTATGTTATATGGCTGTTTCTTCACCTACATTTTCATATACACTTTAATGACATAATATATGTATTTGCAGAGGTCTGATATTGTAAAGTATAGGGCAGTTACATGAACTGAGGTTCTATAACGCATTTTCACTTTAATTCAAATAAATATTAGTGGGTCTAAATACCACCACTTTTAACTTATTATTCCAGTAGTGTTTTTCACACTATGGTAATTTACAGACTGAAATTTTTAATACATACACTAAAAATACAATTTTCAGTTTCTGTTTAGATGATTTAAATAGAGCTCTCAGTTTGGGTTCAGATATACAGGTATGAGGGCCCTCAGTGCTGCTATGTGTAGAACAGAAAAGCTGCCAACAGTTATAGTGTAAACCAGCCCTTACAGGCGTGACCCAGAGGAAATGATGGATGGAGACTTGTATTTGAAATGAAGCCAGTCTTTCATTGACCAACACCCCTTTCTGCAGTTCTGACTCCAAGGTGGTATGACTACAGACAAACAAATAATATAAATCTATCTGGGTATAAAAGGGAAAGGAAGTTCATGCTACATTTTCATTTTCAGTTTGTCTGTATCATTCACAAACTGATAGGAGTGAGGTCTGGCAGAACTCAATCTCTCCATGTCACACTGATGGAGGAAGGTTTCACAGAGGTTTCATGGTGCAGATGGTAGCTGTACCGCCATTAAACTTATAGTGGTGAGACAGGATAAACAGCTTCACCTGATTACCAGTCTATGAAAGAGCCTTGGTTATTACCCTTTAATGGGATAACTGTAGACAGTTTCTGTCCAATTATTGCAGACAGAAGGCTATTGTAAAAAACAAAACATAACACCAGTTATTTTTAAATGTGTGCCTGTGTTTGCAGTTTCAGCACAGTGTGATGGTTGGAATATGACAGTATAATGCTGATGTACAAAAGAGGGAGTGGGACACAAAAAAAAAATATTATTTTAAACACCTACACTATTACACAGAAGCTAGGTGAACAAAAAGAGGAACCTTTACATCAGCATAGGAGGTACAATTGGCAAATAAGTATTGTAAGACAGCTTCAGAGGGCTATTAATCAAAGATAATCAAATCGCTTGAAAATATAAGACCTAACACAAACAAACTGAAAATATGCTGGCATCATTTTTCTATGTAAGAGTAATGATTGATACCTGACACAGCATAATGAGATAAACCAAGGTATTTTATGTTTTCTTGAGTGCAATGATCAGGATCGGATCATTTATTCAATTGTATAGTAGATTTATCCATACAGTAAAACCTGTTTACTCCAGCCCTTCTACATACAGCCATTCTGTATAACTCTGCATTGTTTTAAAGTGAATGGTGTGATACTCTCTACAATCCGGAACCTGTCTATTCTGTAATCAACATTATTAAAATTAGTTTATGACATTTAGAAACTTCAGGTGAAAGGACTTCCCCCTACACATGGTACCTATAATTCTGGCCTCAGAGCAATATAAATAGAGTGGTAATTTACCTTTCTATTGCCTTTGATTTCTTCACATCGCTCTGCCTCCCCCATCTCCACTCTTGTAGCTACCCGTTATGGGGGGTCTACTGCCTCGTCCAGCAGGCCAGATGGTGCACCCTTAAACTAAGACATAAAATATGAATCATTCAAATAAATTTTAGGTGAGTTGGAAATCAGTTGTATGACTAATAAATATACAAAATATTAACTGGAATGTGACAATAACCAAAGTGATATAATCAGGAACTTGTCCCCATTGACTGCTATTATATTCTTTCCAGGACATTTCAATGGGGTCATGATAAGCCTGGTGTGACATTAACAGGATTTATATTTAGCGAGTTATGACTGCAGTATTGAACGTGAAAACTGCATTACGGAAAAGGGTGATAGCAGGATCCCTGCCATCCACCTGGGATGCTGAGTTTATCTCTCTGATACTTCAGAATGTGGAAACCTGTCTGTGGCAGGGTAGCGTGAGTGCAGTGGTTGTCAGGCGGCAATGCAGAGGCTCGGAGGCAGGAATAGCAGGTAAAAAGCGCAAATATGCGTATTTGTTACCCAATAATGAACCAGCAACAGAAATAAACAAGTTAAACAAAACAATTCTCTCGAACACTTACTATGTGAACATCTTTTTGCACCAATTAACTAATTATCCCACCACCTTCTCACATGTTTTGTTGAGTGCTGTTCCTGGAGATAATGAAGCGACTTCTGGTATAGGGGGAGCGTAATGCCAGCAAGGGAGAGTGATTGTGCCTGGTAGTGCACCCATCTGGGAATCTGGCCCAACGACATAAGGTCCAGACACAAAGGCTGTTGGTCTGGGAACACAGGTCAAGGGACGTGATCCATAAGACCTCTCCAAGGCGATGGCGGACCGGCATCCCCAGGCGATGTGGAACCGGCATCCCCAAGTAATGAAATGTAAAGCTAAATATAAGGAAAACAAAAATGTCTCTGTATATCCATGAGTATTGAAATGAAACCTGGGATCAAAAGCAATGTAATAAATGTGATTGTGTGTTTCAAATGAATGTACAGGTTCTTATATAGTTGTTGGAATTGTGCAGAATTAAACAGGCGAGAGATGGGTGCAAAATACGAGATGAGATCACTTTGTAGTATTCAAATATAACTAAAAATGACAACAAGATGAGAGGAACATGAGCAAAAAATAGAAGAGGAGAGAATAAACAATCTAAAAACATAAAGATCTAAAAACATAAACATCTGTTTGCACCAATTAACTAATTATCCCACCACCTTCTCACGTGCTTTTCAGGGAAGGAGAATTAACCCCTTCCCTGTCCATCACCAGCACAAACGCACACTATTTACATAGGCAGTGCTCCTGCACTTCAACACAGTCCTTCAGCAATTGTGTTTTTCTGTTATATCATATGCTAATGACAGCTATCTCCAAGCTGGCAGTTGGCACCCAGTTAAGGGAGTGCTGCACTTCAGTGTGAATAAGAGCTTCAGAAGTCATTCTGTTACAGTGTTTGACACTCTGGCATATGGATCTATTGTATCAAGAAGACTATTGGAAAAGCAACACTAACATACATAGCATGACATGTACTCATGTAGAACCCAGGGATTATAAGGTGCTGAATGAGTGAGGCACATTTTCAGGGGGATATTACATTTTGTGATGGTCTACTCATGTGCTGGTAAGGGGCTTCATATTTTACAAAATACTGTTCTGAAAAGCCCTACTTTCTGATTGTGTCAGGAGTTTTGTTTGAGTGACTTTACAGGTGAGTATATTCTTTATAATAACCTCCTCTTCTATACCCCCCAGGTTGTTTGAATCTCAGACTGACCACCGGATCACCCCAGGAGTGTACAGGAACCACACAGGCAGGTAAGTAAAATGGCTGTTCATTATTATGTCAAACAAAAAATCAAAAAAACAACCAAAAGAACAGTTTTTTTTTCTATACAGAAATGTCAAAAATCAAGATCACCTATACCCCCTAAAGGTATAATTGAATTGCCCATTCAGTAAGTATTCAGGTAAGTAAACAGTTCCATTGGATGATTAAAAAATGTCCCACACTGTTAATAAGGTAGATTAATTATGTCCACAATACCATTAGTGTCACCTGACCTTCAATGGCCGCAGTGTCTTGTTCCTCAAAGGACAAAAAGCAATCTTCTCCAAAGTGGTCTTCACCATAATTCAAGCACTTTAATTTGTCCATGTGACAGAGAAAGAATGAATCTTGGTTATAAATCTCCCTCCCAACCTGAGAGGTTGCAGCGTAAAGGGAACAAAGTGCCCTGGACTGGATGGTCAGACAATTCATTCCAAGGGTTTAGTGGAAGTCAGCCAACTAGAAAGGGGGCGGAGCTACTATACACTAAGTCATGGCTCCAGAGGGAAAGCGATGTGGCAACCGTGGAGTGGAGGAGAAATGATCGCACTCACTAATCAAGGGGGCGTGACTGGCGGTACAAAAGGGGACATGGCTAGGTGATCTGTTTCTTTTTAAAGGTTAAGAGAGAACCGTTGAAGGATGAGTGTAAAATAACCGTGTTTTGTTTGCTTGTAGTGTCTAATTGTACTGTTTGTTATTTATTAGACGCTTAACACGATCCGGAGCTGTTGCTACAGGCCAGAACAAAACCAGACAACACTTCACCTCTGCAGACCTGTATTCACCAGGAGTCTCCAGTATTTTGGACCATTCTCCCGGACATGTCCCTGGACAGATTTTCTTCCGTATTCTACTGCTAAACACCCTTATGTTAGCAAACCTTTAAGCTATTTATTTTACACGCACTATTTAAATATAATTTTATTCATAGTAAAACAGGTTTAAAAGGCACTGCAGATCAACAGTACACTCAGTACTGCATCTCCAGCCCTGTCCCACTTCTTGTTCGATGTATTTATCAGATATCTCTTCATAGTGGTGCATATTGATAAATCATCTCCTGATCACTTGTTTTATCACCAAACTCCTCAATAATGCTACACAAGTCATTTTTTTATTACTATAACATCTCAAAAAGCTTGGCAAATGTCAATGACTTTCTTTGAACTCTGGATGCGGAAGCAGCTATCTTGTTTTGTCTGTGTTATTTCTGTGGTGAAGAGACTATGCGTATTGCTCAGATTTGCTTTGTTTTTTTTCAGCTTCTCTCGGCCTCTATTGGGCTCTCTCAGCTATTGAAAGCTTTTCTCTGCTTTTTCCCAGAGAAAAAAACGACTAGGGACTGGTGCTTGACATCTTTTTGATGATGTCCGACAGGGTGTGACATCGGATCGGAAAAGAAAAAATTGTAATTTCGGACCTGGTCTGACATAGGACCGCAAAGGGTTAACACTGGAGTGATCATGTATGACCTTTTGAAAATCCTACCCATAGTGTTTTGTGTACTATGAAGGAAAATAACAAGTGTTACACCAGTCCAAAATGGCAGACTGACCTAGCTGTGAAAACATGGACTAAACCATCGTGATCTTGCTGGTCTTCCAAGCCTCACGGCTAGGATCAAAAACATGTGTTAGGGGAAGCTCTTATCACCTGCTAGCTCCATACAGCACCGTTGTCTCCATACCTTTTATGAGCATTACATTTACAATTTTAAGTCACGTATGAAAAAGCAACCATTACCTGCAAAGGGGTTTTAAAAAAATCCAGTACATCTTATCTTATGTACAGAGGCCATCTTGTCCAAAGTTCTAAAGATTAAAAAACAAGAACAGAATGTCTGTTTAGTAGTAGTCCATGAGTACAATATCTGTTTTAGGGATTTGTAATAAATCTCTTATTATCCCCAGCTGTGTGAAATCCCCTGAGAAGGATATATAGTGGAGGCGGTCGTATGTATGTTGTGACATAATGAAAATAAAATAACTGTGAGTGTTTAGTGCTTGTTAGTTCTGTCAAGTATGATTTTACTGTTTGTTATTGATTAGATGGCTAACATCATCTGGAGCTGTCACTTAAAGCCAGCACAAACCCGGACAACACTGCACCATTGATATTAGATAGATATTTCAGGGGCCACCCCAGTGTTTATTTCCATCTATTCAAAATCTGTGCCGTCATTTGTACCTTTGTGTGTGACTCAATTCCCTGAAACACAAAGTCTTATAGTTCTCTAAATGGTTGAAGATTAAAAACAGCACAAATGTATTCAATGTGTTTTTATCTGCTCTAGACCGAAGGCACAACAAGAACAACAGAAAAGCCCATGAAGTACAAGACTATTAATCAAAAAGAAGCTTTTCACATGACACAAACCTTGTAGTGCTGCACATCTTATTTTCTGAAGGCGCAGACTTACTGCAGCCAGTCAAACTGTGAAATCCAGGTTACTTGAGAAGTGCGCTGCTTCTTATCTCTGTCATATTCCTTGTCTTTGCAAATCATGGTCTTTTTTTTTTCTTTTGTTGTAGGGGGTCGAAACCTGGTATAAATCTCCACATTTAAGGAAAATTACACTTAAAAGATGCGATATGCTATTAATTTATTTATTGCTGTGGTTTAATTAAATGTAAACCTTCAGTATTATAAACTAAATCTACATTTTAGACATCAAAAAAGTATAAAAATGTCAAAACACAAAATAGCTCAAGTGATAGCCATTTCCTCACGTTACATTTCTTTGAAACCGATCATATGAAATTGTTATTCTAATATTTACATTAAATCTTGTTATATGAATATGTTAGGCACATAGTTAAGCAATCATCCCTTAAATTTATATTGTTTTGAATACTTGAATATGTTTACATTGATTAAAGATCAGCTTACCAAATAAGTGTTCAAGAAATTGGGCTTTTTCGAAATAGAAATACATAATTGAAAAATTAAACGTAATGTGAGGAAATGGCCATTTTTATACTGTTTTGATGTCTAAAAAGTACATATTGTTTATACCGAAAGTTCACAGTGAAACCACGCCGATGAATAAATGGATAGCATATGTAATTATATGGAGAAAATTTAGTGAAATGCTGAAGTATTCACATATCTCAAAATAAGACAAAATTCGTCATGACAAGGGGAGAGTTCAGTTCTGAGTGGCTGTTTTGTAAGCACTATGAATGTTTGTTCACGATTGCTACACCTGTTAGAAGCACTCACCCAAGGTGGTAATTAAACTTTCAGTTCAAAAATTTTAAAAATATACACAGAGTGATTTGTAATTCACTCAACATTGATGACATGCAAAGGAAAAATGTCTGACAAGGAGACTGTGACACACCATTTGGCCAATAGAGGGTTGATAAATAATATCAACATTTAAGTGAACTGAAAACAATACACAACATTTCATAAAAAGAAGTGCTGCAGAGTTGCATTGCATATGCCAAGTTTAATGAAGCTACATCTTGATTCAGTACTGTAGAGAGAGTCAAATTAGTTACTACTACCATCAATAACTTACAGTAAATGTCGCTTAAGTATGTAGCCTCATGGTATACAGGGGTTTGAGTAATTGTTTATCTGTAAAGCTTGCCATGCATAGAGTACAGATGGTATAATCAGTAGGTCACGCATGGAAATAACATCCAGACACTCAGATTGGCAGATTATTACAATGGGGAATTGTTTTGAAACTTGATGTTGAATGATTATGGTAATGGTGACTTATGAGACTTTATGGTAATTGAATTTCATTGTAAAAATCATATATATTTCACGAGGCGTGAGCTGGGGGTAGAGATAGGGCAGAAGAAGCAGAACGGAGCGTTTAGTAGGACAGAGTGCCGGCTAGAAAGGACCAGACCTAGGATAGAAGAGCAGGCGAGGCCCACTCTAGTAGCAGACCAGCGAAGCTGGACATGGAAGCTAGGACAGAAAGTGGTCACTGACTGAGGGCGGCGATGCCGACACGAGCCCAGGGGCGAAGGACCCAGCAACCGAAGACAGGATACAGAAAGTGGTCACTGACTGAGGGCGGCGATGCCGAAACGAGCTCAGGGCCGACGGACCTAGCAACCCAAGACAGGAAACAGAAGTGGTCACTGACTGAGGGCAGTGATGCCGACACGAGCTCAGGGCCGAAGACCTAGCAACCGGAAACGGGATACAAAAGTGGAAACTGACTGAGGGCGGCGATGCCAATACGCTCAGGGCCGACGGACCTAGCAACCGAAAACATATATGAGAGTTATCACTCATGGAGCCGCCCCTCAGAGGAAGATGGTCCCAGAAGACTGGGACACGAAAGGAGTTAGAGAGGGAGAGGTACCCAGCATCTAAGACTTCTGTAAAGGGGCGCTCGTTAGACCCCCTATTGGCCGAGACTTCACGCTGCCTGGGACCTGAGATAAGAACAAGGCATAGAAGTTAGTATGGGACTCGAGCATGAGTAGCCACGTCCTGAACTGAGACAGAATATAGAACACCTTGAGTGAGGCAAAATAAGTGCAGGAGCTGCGAAAGAACAGAGTGTGGCCGGGGGTCTGCTCTGACTCACACGGTGAGAACCCCCCTGAAGGTCAAGGGTTAGCTGAAGCCATGCCCTGAGGTCGGGGAAGTGAGATCACTTGCCCCCCAAAGGATGGACCTCCGGCACTCCACCAAATCACCCACACCATAAGACAAACAAAAGAGCTCATGCCAGCGCATAACATAAACAAAAGACTAGAAGGACAAATGGGACAAACAGGAGAATGGTTAGTAAATTTAGTAAGATATGACTATGTGTATACCTGCTGCTCAGTGGAGAGGAAAAAAACCCTTGAAGCGAATTAGGGGAAAACCTCTAGTAGCTCCAGCAGACAGGTAGTCCCCACTTTAGGCATACTAGCAATTTTGGAATGGGCTGCAACTATGTCAGAGGGAGATGAATGAACATAAGAATCCACTGCAGAACAGAACCATGCCCCATGGTCTTGATCAGGCTCTGATTGATGCTGGCCCTTGCAGTGGAGGTGGCTGCACCGATACGGAAGGAATGGGGTAAATAGCTGAGGAGGGAGGCCTGTCCTGGAGAGGAGGGTGGAGAGGTGGGTTGAGAACCAGAGACAAGTGATGATGGATCTGGAAGAATTGATGAATAGAGGGTCTGGGAGGGGAGGGCAGGGTTTCCTGCATGAGAGATACCTTGACATTGCTGAAAGGGCAGAGAGCAGACTTGGTCCTTGAAAGCTGAATGAATTGACCGCACCGGAGTTGGTCTGTCTTTGAAGTGCGCAGTCGAATAAAAAAATAGAAGTTGGAAATAGAAGAGAGGTCACATAAACGAATACCCACCGAGGGGAAGCAAGAAGCTGAGGGAAATGTGAATTCGGAGCTTCTGAGAAAGCCAAAAGAAGGGTGTGAGGCAGATGGTCTCCATGAGTAGATCCTTGTAGAGGGAGAAGCAGCCTTTCCGAAGAGTAGAGGTGATTCTAGCATTTTTAGAAGGAGCAGCAACTATATCAGGGAAGGATGAATGAATGTAGGAATCCACTGCAGAGGAGGACCAGTTCCCTCACATTCGTGATCAGGTTGGGGGGGAAAGGGGAGAGTCGAGGGGGGGAGGCCTGGTCTGGAGGAGAGGGTGGAGAGGAGGGAGGCATGCGAGGAGGCGAGGGTGGAGAGGAGGGAGGTCTGCTCGGAGGAGAGGGTGGAGTTGAGGATGGAGGCCTACTCACGAGGCGAGGGTGGACAGGAAGGAGGCCTGCTTGGGGGGCAAGGGCGGAGGAATGGCGAGGCGAGTGATGATAGGAGTGAGATGAATCAATGAACAGATGGTCAAATGGAGAATATATTTTGATATAGACAGACGGGAAGGTGAGGCAGGGGGAAAGCTCTTAAGAATCCCACAGAGGGTCAGACAGAATGCTGAATATGGAGAGACTGGAGGGAGTTGGAGAGAATCCCTAGCACGGACCATGGGAGCCAGGTTTTGATTGAAGGGCTATGATTATTCGAATCTGGGCGCAGAGGATTGAAGACGCTGAGCAGGCTGTAGAATAGGAGTGAACAAGGTGGAAGGCTGCAGACATGTAATGCTGAGCAGATTGAAGGGGGTTACGGAGAGTAGGTTTCAGTTAAATAGCATCTGGAGAAGCTGAGGATTCTGGATGGGGGTTGTGGAATCAAATGGGACCAACTGACTGAACTTGGATACCGAAAGTAGAGGCAGAAGAGCTGGAACTGAGGGTTGAGGTGGCAGCTGGACTGAACGAACATGAAACGGCTACTGGGGAAGCACGGCTCCTTTGCGCCCCATGTTCTAGAAATGAGGGCAAAGATGAGATGCCGCCTTTCTATGTGTTAGTTAATACAGGATCGATCAACGGTTTACTACTATCATGTCAGCTTGAAATGGAAAAGGTAAACTCATATTCAGAGATTTGGGTTTCGCAACGCCAGTTATTCTCTTAATAGTGAAAATCCTTAACTCATAATCAAGACAGATTTCCAGTCTCGTACCACATCTCAAACCAAGTATTAATACTGTAACATTTGGGAGGAATTGGATTGCTGAAGAAGTACCCCGTATTTTGATTAGATGGAGATTAGCGTTAGCCTTGATTGTGGGAATACTGCCACGATCTGCATATTGGAGGAAGGCTGGAGCATCGTTGGCTCTGGAGAAGTGCAGCTGCAGACTTCAACAGTAAACTAGAGCGACTTTGCAGCTGCAGTAGTGAACAGATCTGAAGAGAGAGTGGAGATTTGCTGTAGTGAGGAGCAATTAACAGTAGAGAGGTGGATCTGCTGAACAGAGCAGAAGTCTGAGGAAAAAAACAATGGAGTGCTGTCAGTAGTGTGCAGAGGCCCAGCTGTGAGAACAGAGATTTGCTGAAGCAGAGATCTGGAATAGAGACGGAGGACTACCATTGGTAGAGTGAGGTTGTCTGCTGCAGAGAGTAGCGATCTGCTGAATGCAGTAGATATTAGTCTTTCGGTGTTAAGGCCGATTTCGATGGAGCCAGAGATGGGGCTGCTTTTGGGCAGAGATGAAGATTGCAGATCTGAGACAGCTGCAGAACCAGAGAGGATGAAGAATATGTTGCTCAGAGGCGTCTGCAAAACCTATTGATTGGTCGGAAGCAGTTTATTGTCTATTGGCAGTAGGAGGACATTGACAGGAACATTGATAAATTGTAGGACATGGTTCCATGACTGACTAGCGGCTCGCTTTGATGAAATGATGACTTTTGATGAAGCTGGTCGGACTGGAGGAGCAGCGCCAGATGAGGAAACACGAATCTGGGAACAGGAATAAGTCACAGGAATGGATATGTGATGCAGGAAAGCAGGACGTTACTATGATGGTGGATACTGAGCATCTCAAACAGCTGAGTAAGGTTGCTTCATGACCAGGTCCTTGAAGAGGGGAACTGTTGAAATTGGAGAATGTCAGTTGCTACAAAAGGTTGAGGAGGAGGGGGTCTCCTGTAAATCCCTTGGAATGACGACAAACTGTGGGATGTGTAGAAAAGCTGGAGCATGTGAGCTTCACAGTGATAGCAAACCAGCTTAGAGACTGTATAAAATTTGTGGTGTTACACTGCCATCTAGCGGTTATGATTAGAATTAACCATTGGCTTGAATGAAGCCGGGTAGAATATTTGGTTATTGTGATTAAAATCCTTGTCGGTGTAGAACAACAATTGCGTACTCTTTTAGATTTTATTATCTTCGTTACATGTTTTAGGACAGTCAGTCATGTATATGAATACGTTAAAGCAGTATTTAGATGTCACAATTCGACGAGATGAATGAGCCCTCACAGGTTGTAAAAGCCCAGCAGGAAGCAAGCCAGAAAATTGCAGTACTGGGGTACGGAGCTCGCAGTGCAGATTAAGCTGCCTGGTCACCATGGTTACTTGCCACTGCCCGCAGTCACGCAATGAGGGTGTTGCTGTGGTAGCCACGCACTGAGAAGCTCTGGTGGAAAAGTTGCAAAACAGCAGTTTTGTTGAATCTTGTTGTGATGAGTCGAAAACACAAGCCGCCATACGGCGAAACGGAACACGAAACTGAATGGACAGGTCCCTAAAATGTTGAACGTAGCCGATACAAGTTCGGGGCAGGATCCTATGAAGGAACGGTAATTTTGCTGGCTCTGGGAGTGGAGGAGGGGCACTTGATTGCAAGCGAAGAGCAAAGGAATGTTCCGCTGACAGATCTTTATGGTGGATTAAATAGAGGAGCAATGGCAAGGCAAACGCTGACGACGGGAATGTCGATGTCTGTTGAAGGAGCTTTAGAGATTTTAGTGGAGGGCCAGTTTGTCTAATGAAGATGCGAACAAGATGAGAAATGAAGCTGCGGTTTGAATGGTGCTGTTGCTGGGCTGGAGGCTGGAAAGAGCAGGAAAGACTAACGCTGGAGCTCCTGCAGCCGAATGGAGAAGCTGAATGATGAGAAACAGCACCGGAGCATGTAGGAAAATGTTTGATAATATCTTGGTAGCGCTGCGCAGAGAATTGACCTCCAGTGAAAGGCAACGAAGTGTAGATTAGTGGAGAAATATGAAAAGATGGCGTCAGAGCATGTGCTACAAAAAAAAAACAAAAAAACGAAACACTAGACACACTACACTACAGGCCTCCTGAACTTACGCAAGCTAACATATAATATCATTTTTTATAGATGTCTTCAGTGCTGCTCTCTGGGGAAGACTGATGCAAGTGATACATACCATTGATCTTATTTGAAATCTATCAACCTAAATACCTTGGACTTCCTGCCGATAACACATTTAAATGATACATTAGCAAAATCCCCTGCTAATAGGAGGAATATTAAAATATCATATTGTTTTCTTCAATGTTACACACGCCTACATTGTCAACATTGCGAAAAAAAAAAAATTAGGGCATTTTCTACCATGGGAAGTGTTGTAATCAAATTACATTTTTTTTCTCCTCGCTTTTCACATTTAGGAATGGCAGTGGAATTAGTCTTTGTCTTGGGTCTGCTTTTTAAATATTGAATTTAAAAAGGCTGACAAGGGCTAAGTCGCCCACAAGAAGTGGGTGACTGATGCAATATACTGCATAATGGCTCCTAGAATTTCATCCATTGTGTCATAAAACTTAAAATTGGAACAAAGTGATGGATTGTGTGGCTATATGCTGCCACACACACACATGCAAAAAAAAGATTAACTGTTTCCTTTGAGTGCTGGGAGTTTAACTGTGCCACTATCCTTATTAAAGTCGTGCTAATTCATCTAACCTCTTATCAGCATTGGCATGGCTTCTGGTGCCCCCCTTCCTTTTTTTCTGAAGATCTTTTTGTTATTTGCATGTAATTTATACTGTATATGAATTTTGACTATGCAGATAGTTCAAAAGACAACACTATAGAAGTTAAAGTTGCTGTTATTTCCAGGTATGAAATTACTTCATGTGCTGTAGCTCAGTTTTAAGCCAGTGGTCATGTGACCTACTTCAGACAGCAGTACAGTGTGTGAGTAGATAGTAGGACTATGCTGCTAATGCTAATTAAATGTAAAATAACTGGTTAAAATTCCTTTAAAACAAATATAATTGCAACTATGTTATGCAAGCTGCTAGCTAAACTTACCAAACACATACATGATTGTGTTTTTTTTTTCTTTCTTTTGGCTTTGGTTTTTGTTTTGAATTTAAAATGTAATTCCAGACACAAAAACAAAAATGAACAGTCAGATTCTGTCAGTTCTAAAAACACACATGGTATGTCGACTTAATCAACGCAAGTGTCTTTAGAAAAGTAAGAGCCAGCGCCATCTAATAAAATATATGAAGGTTTCTTTTTGTGCTGCTGACAATACACAGCTGTGCACCAGATGGAGCTGTCTCTTATTTCATTAACACCCCTTTGGTTTATCAAAGCTATTCAACATATATCCATGGTAGACAACTGGAACTGACACTATATATATATATATATATATATATATATATATATATATATATATATATATATATATATATATATATATATATATATATATATATATATATACTGATGCACAATGAAACGCTAGTCTAAGTTTTATATCAATAGCTCATTGGTCACATACATAATGTTATTTACATTTAAAATAGTGAGCAGGTAGGTTTGTTGATTGTTTGAGTAGTATTGTTCCTTGGGATAACAAAACACCTGGTGCTCAGTGTTTGGTATTTCAGTTGAGTTAAATTGCCAAAATTAGTTGATTAAGAATCTATATAAATAGCCATTCAAAAATATATGATTTTAATTAATGCAGGAACAGCGAAAGATAAAACCATGCCCCGTGTGAGTAATGAAGATCGCCTGGTTGCTATCGGCACGATTGAAAGCGGCCTGTCTGTGAGAGAAGTTGCCCGGAGAATGAGATGTTCTGCTTCAGCAAACTAGTCCAGAGAAACCAGGAAACTGGCTCTGTGAGGGACAGACCACAACCTGGAAGGCAGAGGGTCACCACACCAGTTCATGACCGTCCATCTGCATTTTCTGACTGCAGCGGCTACAGCACAAGAAATTCCAGGAAGAAGTAACCCACGCATCAGCAGAATGACTGCAGCTCGCCGTCTGCATGAAAATGATTTGCATGCTTGGAGGCCGTGCAGGTGTAACATGTTATTATTATTTGTTTTAGCATAGGCTTTTATCCAAGGCAACTTACAGAGACTAAGGTGAACTATGCAACAGCTGCAGAGTCACTTACAACAATGTCTCCCCCAAAAGTCAGAGCACAAGGGGGTTAAGTGACTTGCTCAGGGTCACACAGTGAATCAGTGGCTGAGCTGGGATGTGAATCGGGGACCTCCTGATTACAAGCCCTTTCCTTTAACTACCAGACCACATGGCAGTCTATCCCACAGTGGGACTAACAAAAAAAAGCTATGAAAATGTAATTGAAAACTACTTATACAATATATAGCAAATGATTGTAAAATGTTATTAATATACACAGACCAAGATATAACCAAGGAACAATACGATCTTAATGAAGCTTGTGGTAAGCCATTGTAGCAAACTGAATAGAAAATTAAAGAAGGAAGTAAAAAAAAAACAAAAACAAAAAAAACAGGAATTTTATGTGTTGCCGCAGTGTGTTCATGCTTGAGTAATATACCACTGACCCACTTTTCATCTGGTCAGGACCCTTCTTTATAGACACCATCCACAGATATCAAAAGAGAAAAGAAGGACACATTACACGCTTAAACTACTTGCTGTGCCTCCAGGTGTGCCAATGAAAGTTTTCCAAGTAAAAGATAATTAAGAAATCATAACCAGGAAATAATTCTGCCCTGCATTAAGTTGTTATAATAATGTTTAATTAAATTAATGACTGCTCAATTGATTTTAGTAGAAATGAGATATGTGTGCTGATTTTATTTAATTGTTTATACCTTCTTCATGCAAAGGATCTCTTTTATACTGATGCGCGATGCCACATGCAGGAAAGCTCTCATGTACATGTATACGGCTTGAAATCAGTATTGATCAGTCACAAGTCAAATGAATATTAGACTTGTATAAGACAAGCACAAATGCTACTGTATATATACACTGTTTCGGCATCTGTTTGCCCTGATCACAGCCTTGTCACGATGTGGCAGAGACTCCACAAAGGGCTGGAAAGATGCCCATTAAGTGTCCAATTGCTGGAGGCAGGCAGAGGATGGGGATGACAAATACATTGTTCAAGTTCATCCTAAACATATTAAATTGGATCAAGATCTAGGGATTCTGGTGGCCAAGGAAGATCACTGTCATGATCCTCAAAATATTGTGCACAAATCAGGTAAGGTGGATGGGAGCATTTGAAAGGGCACAAGTGCAGCATTCTCGGATTCTTAGGTAAACTATGGCAACTATAGAAGGACATGCCCTATGCCAGGGCAATGCCAAATCCAATAGGATAGGCAGGTTCAGGCAGTATATATAATATGCATTTGATTTTCAGGTAATAATTACCTTTACTCATAATGAATCCTAGTATACCCCTCTGCAACTTCACATTCATAGTCATTTTCCTATAAAACTATTGTTCTTCTAAGCAGTGCAATTCATATGTAAATATAGGTGACAAGATTGTTCCATATTAATTAGCTAAATATTCATCTTCAATACCCCTCCTCAAACACAGTGATAATTTTTTCATTCCAAGATTAGATTTAATTAAACCAACAATGTTGTTCCCATGTTTTACATGGTAACATTCAATCCAATTTTTCAGAGACAAAGTAAATATCTGTTTTCAATGGTCCAATACAGTGGCATGTCAGTGGCATGTCCTCCAGTGTCTGGAAGACTGATTGACTGATTGACAGGAAAATAATGTGTGCCAGCAGTGCTGTTTTATATTTTTATTTTGATTGAATTCACTCCACACCGTATTCAGTAATATCAGCCAAAAAAGCTTAACTGGAGTTGGTTTTCTTTCCAGGCTGAACATCTTTGATTGATTTGTTTGTTAATGCAGATACCCAACTGTTAAATAGTATGTTTGCAGAAGCCAACATTTGATGCAATGGACCATGTGGCAAAGCTATCGTGCAAAGCAAAGCTCTCTTTCATCCTCTAAAATAAATAAATAAATAAATAATGAAATAAGAATGTTAGCATCTAGACCACATTATGAAAACCCAAGCAAATGCTGACAAACCTTATTGATCATTCCAAGGCCTCATGTCTGCAATTCTGATAATGTGATGGAATGCAATTATCTCTGTCAGTCTCACCACTGAGAAGTTCATACAAACCTGCCTTTACATTTTTTTTTTTAACGGAGAACAAAAGCTTATATGTTTTATCATTAAAAGGTGTAAGAACCAAACCTTGTTTTCTGTCCTGGCATTAGCTTAACATCACAACTTTTTAAAATTTCCAACAAAATTTTTCTTTGCAGATACAGATATTTAATATTGCACCATCTATATTCTGAAATATTGTATTTCTTATGGTTTATGTGTGTTTTGTATACTTCTCTATTGATGTTTCTTTATCAGGGTAAAGTCTTTTTTCAACCACAGGTGTTGCTTCAAAATAGACACTAAAATGGTGAATGACTTGAGGTATTTTATTTTTGAGTGTTTTACAAAATACAATTTCTGCTCTCTGTGCAACTGTGGTGACTGCTTAACATCAGCACACATTAGAGTACACCTAATTTTTCAAACCACCTCACTAAATACATTTTTTTAGTATTATCAGAAGAAAAAGGACATTAGTAAGTCTGGTAAATAATAATCTTAGGTGAAATGTCTTCAGAGAAAAATCTACAATCCACATAATAGGATATTAAATATTAAGTACAATTTTCTGAAAATATAATCTTAACATAACACTGTACCTTTGATGATAAATCTCTTGACGTCTAAGTTCACCTCCTATGCTACAACTATTAGGACCCAGCTGTAGAGCATTTTGCATAATTCTGGTCTTGTGGTCCAGTGGTATCCTGGTCTTGGGTCTACTTATTTATCACAATTTAAGCACTTTCCATGTCTTCCATAGTTCATAATTTAATGATGCCTGTAAATAATTTTGAGGACTAGATCTGTAAATGAGATTAATCCAATCATTGAAAGAGAAAGGCGGAAACCCAGAGCAGTACTGCGACTGCTTTACTTGCAAAGAAACAAATTGGACAACCAAAAGTTAGTAACTTCTTCAGACTGAGTGTAGCAAATGGTGGAGTGATTCATTCATCCACCCAGCTGAGACATGAATACTTACCTAAAGTTGCTAGGTATCACAAGCAGGAGATTATAGAATTGGTAAAACAGTCTGGTTGCTTGTCATTGGTCACTGATGAGTCGACTGATGACCAAATTCAGTATGGGTTACAGATTGTATTTGTTTTGCAAGACCTAAATGGTGAACATGCATCTGACGTACTAGAACTGAAAGCTATCCTTCCAGATACACTTTACCTACAGTCTGTTAATTACAACACCATTTCACAAGCTATTGTACAGGTCTTGAATAACTTTGACGTTGATTTTGATATCATTGCATTGATCTCTATATTTGTTGTTTAAAATAATAATAATAATAATCTGTACACATAATTTATAAAATAGTTCTGTGCACATTCTGTGAAATACGATACTTTAACCGTGACACTGTCGTGAATTTTAAAGAAAATCTCTGTGATTTTCACAGGGCCTTACCCTTCAAATGCTGGTTCAGTAGCTCACTTAATGTTAAATATTATGTAATTGTAAAACCTATGTCCTTGAAAAATGGAAATGATTCAGAAAGAAACAGCATTAGATTTGATGCTTTCCTATAAGCTTCTCTTACTTTGATACTTACTGAAGGTTACAATAGTAGAAAGGATTGCATCTTGATAATTCTGCTGCTCAGAGGTTCACTTTAAAAGGTGAAAATGTAGTCTATTCCAAGTCATGACAAATAGCAATTTAACAGTTAGCAACATTTATCTTTTGTTTAGTAAAAATGGTAATACATTTTCTTATCTATCTAAAGGCAGGAATATTTAATACTGAACGGTTGACTTTTCTTTCTTGAAGGATGACCTTTCAAATATCATAAAGCACATATGGGAAAAAAAAAATTCTATCATTAAACGCTTCAGTGGTGTACTAATATTTTGATAAGAGCCACTACCATTTTTCTAAAATGGCACAAGATTAAATCTTATACTTCAAGGAAATTCCTGAGAAAAAGCCCATCCATAAAAAAGTGGATGCAGTAGATCTACTTTGAAATGTAACTGTGATATGTAAAATGCCTTATCTGCCAGCCACATTGTTGGTAATGCACTGTCATCCTTCAGAAAGCTCAATTTGTAAAATTAATTAATTAATTTTTAAATGTATGGATAGAGACATGATGTATTATTTGCATTGTCTGGTAGCACACTATAAAGTGTAATACAGACTATCCTCCTTCCACTAGTTTCATGTCAGCATGTGGTCAATGAAGGGAAAGGAAATTGCTTCAACCCCCTCCAAATTTCCTTTCTTAGCTTGAATTAATCTTAATCGAATTTCTGTCTGAAGCTTAAAGAGCCCTGTTGAAATGTGCTAATTTATTCAGTGTAAAATGTTTGGGAACTGTGCAGACCAGCTTTGAAGTATCTCTAGTCGGGGATCCTGCTGTTCTGTTAGTGTGTGTGTGTGTCTCTGCGAATGTGTGACTAAGAGTGTGCTGTAATGTTGTACGCTATATGTGTCAGCTTTAGGTTACTCACACTCTGCATCTGATGAAATAATCTTAATACTTCATTAGATTTTAATTATGCAAATTGAAAGTGACTTTGCAGAACTTAATTTCTAGGGGTTTGTGACAGGGGTGGCTGTGTGGTGACGTCAGGCCAGAAGCAGGAAGTACATAGAGAGACTCTGCAGGTACGGTGCAATGACGCTTGCGCCGTTTATTTAAACAACAAAAATATAAATAAAAAAGTTTTAACAAAAACACTGCTCAGAGAGCAAAAATAAAAGTTTAAACAAAAACAAAAATCATGAACACAAAAAAGAAGCACACAGGTCAGGCTGTGCAGATTGCTTTCACTGATCCTGTGTAGGCTATATTTGTTTGTTTACGTTTTAAGCTGCCCTTGCTCTGTTCTCTCCTGTAAACACCCACACCGTATACAGAGAGCCACAGGCTTTTATGCAGGTGACCATCTCCCAATTAGCAATAAATTAAAAATGTAATTAATAGGGAGATAGTCACCTTCTGCACAATGTTTTTAGTAGTGGATGGGGCTTCCCATCCACACTACCAAACACTACAAAAAATTAATTAAAAAAAAAACACACTGCTCTGCCATCACAAATACTATAAGTAAATCATAACACAAAAGTAAATACAAAATATGCACAGGGGCAGGGAGTACCCCGTTCTTAAGAAATACAAAACAAAACAATAACATGGCAGAAGGCACCTCGCTCATCATCCACATACAAAAACATTTTATAGCAGGGATTTGCCCTGCCGCCTTTTCATGTTACAGGAGTGTAAGGGGGTTAAACAATGCATGTTTTAAAGAAAATATGACTGCTCTTATGTACTTCATAAACTAAATCATTCTGGTCAAAATCTTAATGCACATTCAAATAAATTACAGAAAAAAATATGATTTGGAGAACATGATAATACATGTGCATTATAAGAGATGCCATTGCAAGTACTGCAGTACATTGGTACCGTGATGCTATAATGGATTAACAATGTACCGCTATATTGGTTCATACCATTACGATATCATTGCAGCTGCCCTTTTGCTACAATTTCCATTCAGTACAGAGCCATTGCTATTGAAGGTAATTTGGTTGATGGCTTTAGATTTCAAACAGTGGATTATTTTGCATATTATACAGAGGTTAGTCACTTTCTGATTGCAATAATTATGGATACAAATATGAACTTCTATAACATTTGCTATATAAAAACAAAACAAAACAAACCAAAAAAAAAAACTGCATTAATTTAAGAATAGAGCAGGCATTACTCGTAAAGTCCTCCACCTATAATTCACATCTGTCAGACTGAGGTCTGCATGAGGTGGAATGAGCCTTTTGAATGGGTTTTTAAAATAAGTAAGTTATTGTGAATATTGACAAAATTGAAGATTTTTTTTCTCATTACTTTAAGCTCTTCAACAGCTTCATTACAACCTTGTTATTCATTACAACCTTGTTATTCATGTTGGTGCCTAATGACACCAATTAAAAATACACAAAACACTAATTTTCCAATAGATCGTAAAAAAAAAAAGTGTGAATGTCTTATGGCAGGTGCATTATCCGGCAGTCCTTGGAGAGCTTAATGTAGCAGTCTGTCAGATCTGGTCAGCTCTGCTGTTTCATTCTGTAGCTATACAAATGGTAAGATTTCACACTTGTAATTACTTATTCTCTGGTTCTTAGAAAATGGCACCCGTAAAATGTAATTTTATTTCTGTTTATTCTAGCCATTTCACAGAAACACCTACTCCTTTTAAACACTTCTTGTTTGATTGGTTGGACTGACACTCACTGCTTGTGAGATAGAGCTTTTCAGGAGCTAAAATAGGAAGTCTGCTTTTCTTTCTTACCCAGAGGAAACCTCTGAGCAGTGCTGATGGGAATCACTAAACTGTCATTCAAGTGCAGGTGAATTGGAATTAATTCCTTACCTACAAAGGAACCACAAGCAGAAAATAATACTTTTATTAGACAGATATCAACACTGAATGATACACACATACAAATAAATGTAGGATATATACTAATTGTGAATTTTAAAATATCAGATACACTGGGTGTATACACTGGATGAATACACAGTTAAGTGTGACTGGTGCAGTGTTTGTAATCTTAACAGCGGCAGCTCCCAGTTTGCTTAGCCATCTAATAATTACAAATAAACAGTTAATAACAAACATAAACACAAAACACTCATGGTTACTTTCAGTTTCACTCGTCCTTTACAGGTCTTTCCATAACCATAACAAAGGAACAGATCACTCGGCCACACACCGATATACCTTCAGTCAAGCACCCTTTGGTAGCGACTGCAATCATGTCTCCTCCAATCCATGACTGACACATCGTCTATCACAGTAAGACTTCTAGTATTGTGGCTTCGCCCCCCTTTTGGATGGCCAACTTCCGACTGACCCTGGAATTAACTGTCAAACCATCCAGTCTGTGGCACACTGTTTCTGTTAAACCGTGCCCTCATAGGTCGGGAGCGAGATTGTTGTCTGTCACAATGTGTTATTGTTTTCAATAAGTTGTGAGAATTATAGTAAATATATAGTATATTATTTAAGCAGTAGTAAAATTATTACTGGTACTATATATCATTTTCTGTTGCTTCACTTCAAATTATAGGATCTTGAAATAACTGTTCAAGCTGAATTTGTATACAATTTGCACCTTCTCAACTGGGAGCTACAAACTTCAGTGTGGTTTATGTTAGTAATTAAAGTGATTCACACTGTCTGAGAATGTGGACAAGAACCATATGGCTTGCTTTCAGTTTCATCATTAGTCTCATCTCGTGAAGACATCCCCATGTACAGTATGATAACGTGCCAGCAGGTGATTATGCCATGGATCCCAAAGCTGGCTATGGAGGTAGTGAGAATGATGTTCCAAGGCAGCACAACTCAATGAAGCTTGCTCTGGGGCACATGTGTCTGGTGTTATTTACACCACTTAGACCTTTATACTATTGTGTTATAAAGGGGATATCGGCACAAGTAGATGCGAATGGATTAACTTATACTTGTGATATAACCCATACATAGATGCTTGTCAATCTGTAATTTACTGCTGTAACACATCAAATGGATCTGATGGAGAAATATTTTGGGTTTCCATTAGATCCCTGAGGAAATGCAATACTAGTAGAAACAGATAATTGATTAATTTTACTCTGTAATACCTTTGCATAGACAACCTTCTTTTGCTGCATTGATAAGGAGATTTTTGTTTTTGTCATACAGTGCTTTTTTATATTTAAATGTAATGTAGTGTTATATTGAAGATGTCTGCTCCTGCCGACACGCTGATCCTTTAAGAGATATGCTACTGTATATCAGTGAACCAGCCTGTTTTTTTTTTTTTTCCTGACTTGTCTTTTTTTATTGTAAACTCATCAGGTGTAGTATTGTACATGATTTATGGTAATGGAAATGGTGCATGGAGTCCCCCTTTTCTTCAATTTCCCCATCTCGTTTTTGTGTTTGTTTACCCGTTATCAATATTATGTGATGAGGCTCCAGTGCAATTGACCAATCAGAGAGCAGCAGCTCTACCAGAATTTTAAATAGTTAATACATATATATGAATGTATGGATGTATGGATGTTCCAAAGTTCCAAGACAAATGTAATTTCTCCAAACTCCAAATTCCAAATTCCAGATGTCACAAAGGACCATATAACAGCATTCGGACTCCAAGCCTAATGAATGATTAAACTCAGGGTGGAAGCAGCATCTAATTGACTTTTTACTAAAATCATAACTTCAGGATGCATCTTGTAAAATCCTTGTACACTTGATATGCTCTTCCTTTATATCATAAATAAATATGGGTCCTTTGATACTGGTGACAGTGCAATCTTCAAAAACAGCTCAATGTAGACTGTACCAGTACTAAGGCTGACCCAGTTTAATCCTAACACAACCATCCATAAATGCAATCCTTACACATCCTTTCTCATATTAGAACCTATTACTCTTTTATGACACTGCTAATGCAACCTGTAGGGCATATATGCTGTTAAATCCTTTTGACAGCAATTTTTTTATAATGTTTCCTGTTAGGCGTATTTGATGGTAACCTAAGGCAATTTCAACATAAATCAGAAATACATCTAATTAATGCAGATGTTTAAACTCTACAAAATCCTCTTCTGCAAAAATGATGAGACCACATAGCTTAAGCATGTATTTTGTAGCTTGTTTACTTTTGATCTTTAGACCTGCTGCTTTGCTAAAGCTTCATTTGAAATAATGTGGGTCTTCAGATAACATACAGTAAATAGTGATTGGCACACTACCACAGTCTAAAAATATTCCATTGCCTATAATGTGAGGCTTATCCAAACTCCTAAGTCATGAATAACACAGTTAAATATATGCAGGCAGCTTTAGATTGAATGAGGAATCATGTGGTCTCAAAAGATACATACTGGTGTGAATATATTATTCTGAAAGAATGTATTTAAATGTATAACTATAAAATTAAATGCTGTATCTCCAGGAAGGCATCTTTAGATACATCTATGCCGTGTGAGCTCTCTGTCTGCATGTTTTAAACATAGCAAAAAAGAAAATGTACAAGTTGATTAGAATTATTTATTCAGGAAGGAGAATCTGTGATATGATTGAATGCAATTGAATAGTGATTGATGCAATATACCATACGATTTAATGATGGTAATAAATTTGGCCGGAGGCCCTGTCCAGTGTGCACTACTTGCCCGCATTGCTGGCTGGCCACGCACATACACAACGTTATCATGCAATCCTGGTGCCGCGGATAGAAAGTGACTATGGGCCACCTTCCTATAAAAGACAAAGCCACCAAACTATAAGTGGCTACAAGTAACCAGATTTGGATAACTCACACAACAGCCACAGAGAATAAATTTGTCCGAGGCCCTGTCTCTGGGAGCTAGACATCTACCCGCAATGCTGGCCGACCAGGCGATTACAGGAACGACATCATGCAATCCCAGTGATGCAGATAGAAACCCACTGAGCCATGATTGGTACAATGGATTAAAATGAATGAATGAATAAACAACGGCCGAGAGTGGATTGACAATATGAAATGATAATAAAGGTAAGCAAGACTGCACCAAAAGATGAGCCCAGCCTAACCACACACCCCGCAGACTAAAACTAACCACTCAGCACTCAGGTAAGAAAAACCTGCTGTGGCAGGGCGATTGCCCTGCACAATGGGGAATTAGTGTTGGTGTAATTTGTATGTATGAGTTTATTGTGTGTGTTTTTGGAGTTGATTTGTTTGATTCAATTATTGTTTACAGCCGGGTGCTTAGTTGAGACATGCTGCCTGATAGGTTTGGTTGAGAGGAAGGGCAGCGAGTGATTGGCTGTGCTGGTCCTCAATCAGCTGGTGGGCGGGTCTCAACTGCATGTAGGTAGCATAAAAACATCCGCTGGAGATGGCTCATGGCGACTGCTACGACATGCTTCTGAGGTGAGCGGCATGTACTCAAGAAGAGAGCGTCCACTCTGCAGGAACGACAGCTATGCAACCCTGAAACTGCAAGCCGTGCTTGTGAAGGCAATGCCCAGCCGAGGCCATATGAAGCAGCAGGAGTTGTCGTATGAATACTATCTCAGTATCAGTAGGTTAGTTTAGGGATAGGAGATCCCATGTAATGTATAGCAAGGGTTACATAGTGTAGCCAGTTCCTGGAGCGGGACGCCTCGTTTATAAGGCGCTCGCACTGTGTGGCACCTTTTATTTGTAGTTTTTGTACTGTGTTTTATTTTGCCTTTTGTACAGCTAGCTGTATGTGTCCTCTGTGCGTTACCATGGCTGGTAATGTCACATGACCACCTTTATTTACTTTCTGTTTTTGTGAATAAATCCTGCGCGCCTGTCCTGGCATTTTCAACTCCACCTCCAGTGTGTCTCTGTATTGCTTAAACAGCTGAAAACCCACACATGTGACACGAGCACCCTGTCATACCCCCCTACTACTTTTTTAAAAAAATTTGATGGTAGGAGGAAACCTCAGTGAATCCAAGCTTTAAAATGGTCGTCCCCCTGTTCAGGCCTCAACACACACCTATTTATCCCTAATGATTGAGAAGCCAAAACAAAAAGAAGCGACATTAATGCAAACCACAGTTTTTATGCCGATGTCTGGAAATGATGTGTTGATTAGTGGGCGGATTCTCCTTCTGGACATACAGCCAAGTTTACAGTTTTCTCTGAATATCATTTCTATTTTTTGTAGAATTTGGTTTATACTGTATAGTACTTGAGCATTAATGTCCAACGCAGTGATCATTGCAGATAATGCCGGATTAATGTTTTTGAGTATGAACACATTTTTGTCTATTTGTTTTTTGGTTATGTTTTGGACTTTGGCTTAGGCTGCTTGAAATGTGTATTGCCGTTTATTCAGCCTGTCAGACACGTCAGGTCCAATTTATTTTTACACACCCTGTTTAAAAGTCATTTCATTCACAGTAAAACAGGTTTAAAAGGCACTGCATATCAACAGGACACTCAGTACTGCATCTCCAGTCCTGCCTCACCCCTTGTTCACTGTATTTATCACATATCTGTATCTCTGATAAATCATCTCCTGATCTCCTCCTCAATAATGCTATCCAAGTCATTATTTTATTATTATAACATCTAAAAAAGCTTGGCAATTGTTTAAAATATTCTATGAGTGCTGAATGCAGAAGCAGCTCTCTTGTTTGTTTATGTCCGTGTTATGTCTGTAGTGAAGGGACTATGCGTATTGCTCCGTTTTTTCTTCAGCTTCTCTCTGCCTTACTCAGCCATTGAAAGCTTTTTTCTGCTTTTTCCGGAATAAAAATGACTGGCGACCTGTGATTGATGTCCTTTTGGTGATGTCGGAGAGGGTCCGATATCGGACCAGAAAAATTGTATGTCGGATCTGGTCTGACATAGGACCACAAAGGGTTCAAGTGAGTTCAGAGATTCTTGTTAAGTTTTAAACAACTAAGGATTGCTCTGCAGTACATGACTTGTGAGGTTTACAATAAAAAACATTATCTCTATTTACAGTTGGTGTCAGTGATGGGATTGTATTGGTGCCAGTAATCACTGTGCTATGGGATCTCTACTGTAAGCTTCGCAAAGATTTGGATAAAGGCTCTTTAGTTGACCAAAAAAGGTTGAGACACTGACATGAGGAGAAAGGTTATGTAGAGACAAGAACTTGGCGACAAACAGATTCAAAGGCATTACAGAAAATAAAAATGTCAGAAGGGATAAGCAGCACTATGCCTTTCCCTGAAACAATGGTTTGCCTGAGGGCAACGTAGTCCAATATGACATGTTCTTTCTGTGATTCTGGGTGTGAGGCCACTTCTTTAAGTGCAACCCTCCCACTAAGTTATGCAACTGCTACCAACATACTGGAGTGGATAAAACTCATATTCATGGGAATAGTGTTGAAATAACCTGAATTAATGACTAAAATGACATTGCTAAGAAAACAATAATTATATTGTTGCACAAAGATGACATTGGCTGAGGTCTGTGACTCATTGTGTGCATATAAAGCCCTTTAAAGTGACAAGGTTGAGAATGCTGAAAGTGTCTGCTGATAGGAGCAAACAGGCTGGCAACCAAAGAAATAGTCAGGTGGCACATTGAGAAAAGGAGGTTAACAGGAAATACTCTGCAGGAACATTAAATGAGTTTCCCACTCTAAACATTTTTATGCACACTGTGGGAATATGTGGAAAATAAAATGGCTGCCAAAAGACAGGTCCTTCTGAAAAGCTTAATAAAACATGGCATAGAAAATATCAATGTATACTATTCATCATGATGTCATCATGGTTAGAAATTGAACTTAATGCTATTGCCACTGTTACACATATTAAAATAATTCTTGACTACATTTCGGCATATAATTACCTCATTCTGTAAGAATCCAGCAGTCACTTGTGTTAAAAAGGGCTCCTCCATTTCTGGTTATGTTGTCCTGTTCAAGCAACAAGTCAAAGCAAATAAGCTGCAAATGTATATCACAGACCAGTCCAGAGCATCTAATTTCAGAACACTTTCATTATTGAAGGCATTAGCACAACAAACCATAGCAACCAAGAGCATGAAACTCAACCTAGCATGTGTGCTTTGCCAATGATTGATCTCAAAACAACCCAATAAACCATAACATAGGGGATTTCAGTTAACAGATATTTTCCAAAATTGAGTAGTGTGAGATCTAGTTCTGTTCAGTTAACAACAGTCCCGCTCCCAAAGCAAAACAGAAAGTACAAAATGGCGAGTCGACCCTACATTTAACACCAGAGTAAAATAAATAAATCTGCATTTATGCATCTGAAAATAAGAAAGCAAGTCAGCAAGACATTGCAAAGGTATTCTTGCCTAAGTGTGGCATTGTGGCAAAATGGTGAGTAGATACAGGCGAGTGCAGTGCAGGTACAAATCACACAGACAATTACGAACAGGTGCAAGGGTGTTAATTGAAGTGATTTACAATGTCCAGAGCCTTATGGAGAATACCTGTAAATAATAAATGATGGAAGCGATATAGCAGCGTGTATCACTTCAGTTTGTCTAATTCCACGGGTTTGACCTCAACCATAAGTCCAGTTTTATCACTAACACAAAACACAAAGACAGAGACACAGTTCCTATGGTGTGTGAATTAAGTGGTGAAAAGACAGTTATTAGTGGAAAGTGAAGTGCTGGTGTCCGGGTTTAATGCTGGCCTGCAGCTGCAGCTCCGGATCATGCTAGTAATCTTGAAAACAGACGAAACAGACGAAACAAACAAACAACGTTTACAAGACAAACTAATAGAACACTCACTGTTTCTTTTAAATGCAGGGACTCCTTTTAGGTTGTTTTTCTAACCATTTACAAAGGAAGAGATTACTTTGCTACACCCCTATTTTATACCCTCCCTCATGATCCCTTGGTTAACGAGCGCATCCGCTTATCCAATCCGCGGATGCCACACCTTTTCTAGCCGGCCGACTTCCACCTACCCATGGGAATAGTGTCATGCCTTTTAGTCCAGAGTACTCTGCTCCCTTTATCTAGTACCCTCTCAGGGAGGGAGGGAGATCTAACACCAACTGTCACAGGCATATACTGTTAATCGAAGGACAATTGGAGACATCCTAATGGATAAAAACAAATGGCTTACCTTGATGGAACGGGTCGATTTGTTTAACCTGAAAAAGGCTTGACGCAGTCTAAAATAAGTGACTTTCATATACCATAGTAAATGTATGGTAAGAGGTTTGTTTGTTTATATGCAAGTTTTGCACAAATATAGGCTGACTTAAAAAACTAAAGCATCAGTTTTGTAAACAGCAGAATATTTTTTTTTTACTTTTCATTTAAAAAAAGTGTTTGTCTGTACATATTCAACGATTTTTTAACTGTTTAAAAAATAATGCTGTTGATCTTAAATTGTTTTGTGAAATAAACAGATGGCATCATTCAATGGGAGTTAATATTTGGCAGGCTCACAGTCTTGCCACAAACAGTGAAGTTCAAATGACAGTACAGTAAAAAAAAAATAAATGTACGCTTTTGTTTTTATGGAAAGAAAAGTTTGGGGGATTTGAAACTAAATGAGTGCTTAATTTATTTATTTTAAGTATAAACTGTTCCTCAGAAGTAACCATGTATGTTTCATACAGATGGTAAAAGATGATAAAACATTACTATACTGTTGTGTAAGAACTAGTACTGTAGTTTAAAAAAAAGATGAATGTTTTATTAAAATGGCCTGGAGATACTGAAATAAAATGTTTGAATTTATTGCAAACATGGAAAATTGTATATGTGTATTACTATTATTATTATTAGACCCTCACTGTAATGCCACCCTCGCTTATTGCCTGTTTTTGCCCATGGCCCTTACCTGGCGGTATAAAGAGGGTTGACTGTAAATATGTCATGGCTACCTCAAGTGCTTGTTATCGAGTCATCCTCTAGGAACGTCCACGTCTCCAGGAGTAACTACGGAGGAGAAGCCTGTTGTACACAAAAACAGTCAGACTCAGGTTGCTGTTTTTGTTTTTCCTGTAAGCTTCAAAATGACACAGGGTGTAGCATTCAAGTTTAGCTAGGGTTACCATCATGACTGAAGAAATTGCAATTTAATATTTTATTGGCCTTAAAGGGATTGTAGCTAACAAAATTAAACCATACATTGTCTCGGTCATGCACATCAATTTTGTATATACATATATTTCGGATTCTGTTGAGTCAATGCCCCGGTTTGAATGATCACCTCACCCCAACTTTTAGCTGAAAGTAAAATTTGCACCATTCATTTCTGATTTTTAATAACCATGCGCAAATATTGCCTGAGGGAAAATATCACAGCTCAAGTGAATAGAAAAAAAAAAAAAAAAAACTTTAGACGTAGTTGCTCTGTGCATTGAATGATTCAGAGTTATGGTTATCTTCGGTTTAAACGTTTTGGATCAGATTATACAGACTCCACAGTCTGATTGATTGGACTTTCCTGTTGTTACGCGATATTTTGGTTTTAATTATTTATTTATTATTTTAAGACACAACAACAGCTTGTAACTCAGGTACCATTTTTTTATTGAACATTTTAATGTTATAGTGCTACTTTGGATGTTAATTTATTATTTCTATATAATATATGTGTGTGTATTTTTTATTTTATTTCTAACGTATCTCATACTACACTTAAAGAAGTCTCTGCAGGATTTGCATTCAGAAAACACTGCTGAGGTAAAATGACTCAAAGTGAAAGTGTAATAGATTTCCTGGAAGGCAGGGAAAGCAAACTGAGACTTTCTTTAACATAATAGAATTCTAGATGCCATATTTTAAAATGAAGTGTCTTTTATAACACATTTGAGACCTAAAAAATTAATGGAAGAGCTGAACCAGTAAGAGTTATGAAATTTTGTTAGCTACAACCACTTTGAAGAAAGGGAAATTGGTACTTATAATAACAATTCATAAGACTAAGAACATTTTTAAAACAGAACATATTCCAGGTAGGTTCAGAAGATGTGATTTTCTGGGGTTTATAGAATGAAGAAACAAAAAATCAGTCCTGAAATAATAATAACACCAGTAAAGACACACACTTTATACACACACATGATCACAAGCCCAATAGTGAGTGCTCCTAGTGCAAGTGGTGAATTATACAGCAGTTAGTGAAACAGTTGTGTAGTGGTGTAGTTTGGGGTTATTGCTGGCTTTTAGCGACAGCTTCCGGATAGTTTAGCCGTCTAACAATCAAATACAATTATTAATAGACAGACAAGAACAACACGAAAAATACTCCTGGTTAAATCGCAGTTCTCTTTTTCAGGTCCTATCGTAACCATAACAAAGGATCAGATTGCTTGCCACATCCCCTGATATACCCTCAGTTACGTCCCCTTCGGTAGCGAGTGCAAGCACATATCCTCCAATCCATGACTGACACATTGCCTACCGCATTAAGGCGATTACTTCTGGTATTGTGACTCCGCCCCCTTCCTGGATAGCTGACTTCCAACTGACCCTAGAATGAACTGCCAAATCATCCAGTCTGGAACACAATGTTCCTGTTATACCACTCCCTCACAGGTCAGGAGGGAGATTGTTGACTAGGATTCATTTGCTCTGTCACATGCACTTACCAGTCACACGTGATATATGACTCCATCACCATTTTCTTTTCTCACCTGCCAAATCAGTCTGTTTTTATTGTTCAGTTTCACCTGACGAAAAATTCAGCCAAAGCAAAGCGAGCAAGACAAGCTATGGTAATGTAGCAGTTAATCATTAAACAGTTTTTGATACTGTGATGTATTTTTTTTTTTTTTAAATCTGTGATCTTTAGTTGCTTTTGTGCATTTTCATTTGCAAGTGAACTGTGACATTAAGGCCTTACCGAGCACCATATTCTGCAATGTTGAATACTGTTTTTAAATATTTTGATAAATTGCTTTAGCTTTTTCGTTGTATGCAGTTCTGCGCATGGGTGACATTTTGATTTAATTTTGCTATGGGGTCGTTAACAGGGAATTCTACATACTGCTACAATATGTATGGGATTTAAAAGTATGTACTGTATTACAGTCCAAGTGTCGTCTCTTTTTGCAAGTGATATTGTCGTTCACTTGTTTAGTGCTTGCGCCAAACATAAGCGCTAACGTTCGAGGCAACTCCTTTCTATTTTGATCTCAATAGAATTTAGACGTCTGTTGGTCTCAGACGTTGCTTGCAGAGCCTTTTTTTGAATAACGTTCGAGATTTGCTCCAAGACAATACGTCTAAATGGAAGCATACTTATTTTAAAAACACAGTCCTTTCAGCTATATATTTTTGATATTGTGTCTTATGTGCCCTCAAAAATGGAGCTGTACTATATGGAATTGTTTGTGTCTAATTACAGATTGTGTCAAAATCACACATACTGTCATTAATTACAAACTTAACACAATAGTGTTACCCTCATTAACACATTTCACACAAAGACCCGGCTAGTCTTAATAAAACATTTTAAAAATACTTTTACAGTTTGTTGCAACAACTATGACACAACAATTCTAAGCACACCTATGTCAAAGAGACGCAACATGGTGAGATGCGATTGTCGTGGCAACCACCTGTTCAATAGCCCTAGAACAAATTAAGTTAGAAATGACAGAGTTAGTCCACAACTGACTATATATATCTATGGGGCTGCATACTTCAATCGCGTGGTCCCTTTGGAAAACAGAGATAAGGCAAAAAGTTTATTTTCATACAGTTATTCTTTAAAATGTAGTTTGATCCCTCACTGTCCATCCCCAGTCTGAAAGACAGAATGCCCCAGTATAGTTTTCACAGTCAATTACCACAATTAGTGATTATACTGTGCAAACAGTCAATCAATGTTTAAAATAATTAGAACAAAACTAAAACTCTGAACACACACTAAAATAGTATACTTCCATATGAATGGATCAGTTTCTCTCATAAATACAAGCTAAAATTGTATGCTTTAATATCACTACAACAAAGGTTTACTGTCATTGACTGGCACCGATTTCAACTATAATTCAGTCAAGCTTCAAAAACAGTTCCAAATTCTGTACACTTATCTGTTTTTATAATTTGGCAATATGCAGCGCTATCACCGCCCAGGACTCACTTCTGATCACTCTGCTCCTCAAGGTTGGAATCAGGAACCACAGCTTTTTCTCTTCCAGGAGCCCAGGTCTCCTCTCCTGTCAGTCAACACCACAGCAGCTTCCTCAGTTACCTCTCCTCTCACAGTATCCCAGTTCTCTGCATGCTTCCCCATTCTTTATTTCTGTGCTTGTCTCGGTAGTCTGTACTCTATACTCTTTCTCCATTCAATCTCCTTTCAGTCTGTTTCAGTCACTCTGGCGTTCTCTCGGTCTGCCTTCAGTCGCTCTCCTTTCTTTCGGTCTGCCTTCAGTTGCTGTCCTCAAACACTCTCCTGGGACACTCTCCTTAAACGCTCACAGTCCAGCTTAAATGCTGGTGAGTATTAGGTTCACCTGCATGCAATAATCACACACACCCGCAGGTAAATTAAACAGCAGTCAGTGTCTCCTCTCGTTCTCAGAAGTGCAAATAAATCAATAAATTTGTATTTTCTCTTATTTCTAAAACAAATACCAAATCGTGCATTTTCAAAACAGATACAAAGCATATCAGTGAATAAATCAAATAAAGACAACAAATATACACAGTGCAATATATACAGAAAATCGTTAAGTTACACTCTGTCACCTGTGACACAATCATTCTACTGATTGAAAATTACAGGTAAACTGGGAGGCGGGTCAAAAAAAAGTAGCAAACACCCTGAAATGCCCACAAAGTTATGACAAAACCTTGCACCAACACAAGGCTAGTTTTTCAGTGTAACTCTGATATTGAAAATTGGATGTCGCACCTCTTTTGAAAATGGGGCCCTTTGTTCCCAGAGCTGACGATGACCAGAAGGTAGTATTCGAATTCGAATTATCAAATTATTTGCAACTGACAAAAATGCCTGTGGCAGGCAATCGGAACAGCAGCTCCTGAACTCTGCTCAAAAATCACCCTAACTAAGAAAATACTTATAAAAATGTTTTTTTAAATGTATTTGAAACTGTTTTTTTTTACCTTTTATATTGACCCTCAACAGTAACTGACTTAATTTTAAATGATTTGTTAAATTGTCTAACTATGTAGTGCTGCTACACGTTGTATGAGTGAGTTCTTAAAGGCAGGGATGTATTATTTTTTCCCTGACTTGTACATATTGTGCCTGTGGCGAATTATGTATTTTTTTCATGATACATGACATACTGAACAAACACAAACTGAAGGTGAGGAGTTAAAATAAAATAAAAAAAGACATGTCAAGTCTTAAAACCTTGACTGTTCCCACAGATTGACTTTTTAAAACAAACGTTTAACCCTTTAACCACTTCAGCTTCAGATATAAAAATGAAACCCCTTCCCAGGTACCAGATTTTGAAAATAATAATAATATATACTTCAAACCTGTAATTGCTATAAAATGTCAACATATTATGAATAAAACACACATGACCTAAACTTTCATTAACCCTTTATGCTTCTGTATACTACAGACCCATGTTCAAAATAGAGATAAAAACACATTTTTTAGTCTTTTAAAAAAAAAAATTAAATTTTTTTTATTTGTACAATGAAAACAAAAACGTTGCTAATAACAATAATAATTAGTAAACAGTAATTATCAAATAAAAATCAAACAACATGAAAATGTGTGCCATTATCGACTTGCTCTGTGCATTTATTGAAATGTTCAACCACTGCATATTTTTCTTGTGTCCTTTCTTTTGTTTTCATTTTCATAGCAGGCCCTGCATCTTTTTTTGCGGTCTCTGCTTTCCTTGTATTGGAGGGATAGTCACACAGGCGTGTACAGAGCTACTTTGCACAGGCATTGTGATGGATCTTGCTACTGCAAATGCCTGCTTCGTTACCTTGTACCCAGTGTTGTGTTTTGATAGTATTTCGTCACAGCACTGCCATTTCAAACCAAACAGCTTCACGTTTGCAGCTGGCTTGCCTATAAAGTAGCTGCGTGTTCTTTTGTTTGTACAGTCACAAAGGTAAGTGATTAGCTTTTTTGGGAACAAAAGCCAAAAAGCACTTCATGGAGAACTCAAACTCTCAAGTTCTACGGTGGGGTGCACATCTGTGTAAACAGGTGCAAAATCAAATGGAGGACTGGCATCATCGTAGGAATCAATAAGAAACACCCTGGGCGCTGCTGTTCTTGGCTCTACATCCTCTTCATCATCATCACTGACTGATAAGGCAGCATCACTAAAACTGGTATCGAAATCCTCCCTTGGACTTTTCCACATTTTATTGTGTTACAACATGGAATCAAAATGGATTTATTAGGAGTTTTTGCCACTGAGCAACACAAAAAAGTCCATAATGTCAAAGTGAAAAATAAAATCTACAAATTGTTCTATATTCATTTCAAACACAAAACAGAAAATAATTGATTGCATAAGTATTCACCCCCTGAGTCAATATTTGGTAGAGGCACCTTTGGCAGCAATTACAGCTATGAGTCTATTTGGATAACTCTCTACCAGCTTTGCACATGTGGACACTGCAATTTTTACCCATTCTTCTTTGCAAAATTGCTCAAGTTCTGTCAAGTTGGATGGGGCCCTTTGGTGAACAGCAATGTTCAACTCTTTCCACATATTCTCAATTGGATTGAGGTCCGGGCTTTGACTGGGCCACTCCAGGACATTGACCTTTTTGTTTTCAAGCCACTCCAGTGTGGCTTTGGTTGTATGTTTGGGGTCATTGTCTTTCTGGAAGATGAATCTTCTCCCAAGTCCCAGGTCTCTTGTAGACTTCAGCAGGTTTTCCTCCAGGATTTCTCTGTACTTTGCTGCATCCATTTTGCCCTCTATCTTCACAAGCTTTCCAGGCTCTGATGCAGAGATGCATCCGCATAGCATGTTGCTGCCACCACCATGCTTCACGGTAGGGATGGTGTTCTCAGGATGATGTGTAGTATTAGGTTTGCGCCAAACATAGTGCTTAACGTTGAGGCAAAAAAGCTCTATTTTGATCTCATCAGACCATTTGCCTTCTGGCAAATTCTAGCCAAGATTTGATGTTAGCTTTTTCTCGCCAGAATACTCAGTTTTCGAGGGCAGCCTGTTCTAGACAGATTCACAGTTGTGCCATATTCTCTCTATTTTTTAATAATGGACTTTACTGTGCTCTGGGGGATATTCAATGCCTTGGAAATGTTCTTATATCCTACCCCTGATTGGTGCTTTTAAAGAACCTTATTCCGGATTTGCTTTGAATGTTCCTTTGTCTTCATGATATCATTTTTGTTAGGAAATGTACTAGCCAACTGTGGGACCTCCCAGAGACAGGTGTATTTAACCTGAAATCATGTGAAACACCTTAATTGCACACAGGTGGACAACTGTACCATTGGCCTACAAATTTTTGAACACCATTTGTTTGCACATCTTTTGTCATACTGAGTTAATTAATAACAACAGTTAATACCAACTGTTCTTTGTTGAGTGTAGCACGGCTCGACTCTACAGTGGAAAAACAACCCAGGCTCTCCTTAACATTAGAACCGCCAGGACTACATTTTAAACAGTGTCGATATTAAAATGAAAGACAAACTATCAGATACAACTCAAAGGTTTTATTCAAGCACATCATATCAAACATCTGCACAGCCGAAATGCCTTATTTAAATGAACAATTAAATATGAGTTTATTTTCTAATTTACCACATATAGGGTTCTGTATCATTGATTTTTATTTTGTATCTTAACTTTTCGTAGGTTTTTGTGACTTTATAAACCTACCCGAGATGTATTAAAGTCATTTTTTACTCCTGCAACTTAGTTTCATTCCTGCTGCTGTAGTTTATGACTGTTCGTTTCAAACTTCTTTCGTACGCAAATGTACGAATCTCATTATAATACCAAAGTTTCACTCTTACTGTTGATGTATTATAATTTTTTCCTGATTTACGTCTTCGGTTTGAGCCTGTTATATTATGCATGATCCCCCGCCTAGTGGCTGACGGGTTTATAATGCTACCATCAGCATACACGTGCTTTCCTCTCGATTAGAGAGCTTGCTCTTTAGTTGGCTGTTAAGGTGTTATTTTTTTAACCAGTTCGTGTCCCAGTCCTGCCGTTCCATGCAGTTCAATGGAGTGTCAAACCCAAGCGTTACAATGCCTCTCACTGGTGCAGATTCATGCTGTTCCGAAGTGAAACTTCTTGTTTAAATGTTTCTAGGCTTTTAGTTATGTGAGCCGTTATAATGAAGCTATAAATATTTACAATTTTTTGTTAGCATACATATATTATTTTGTACCTTAACAGCTCCTGTAGCTAGGGAGAGGCTGACCAATTACTTTGTGTGTTTCTGCTATTTCTGAGCCTGTATATTTATAAAATCTGACCAAGACTGTAAGCAAGATCAAGCGCCAGGCCTGCTTCACTTGTCCCTGCTACAGATATCCGTGAACCGAAGGTAACCCACGGCCTTACAGTTGCTTTAAAATAAAGCACTTTAAAATATAAAATAAACAAAAATAAATATTTATTAATAGTCTACATTAAATAAGAATGGCAATGAATACATTTTGTTTTGGTTTGTTTTATATTTTAAAGTGCTTTATTTTAAATGTCACTGAGTTCTGTAAAGCATCTTTCATCCAGGGCTAATGACTGTATCACATGTTGCGATTAATCCTGTGGAGACAGCTTTGCTTTTAAATAGAAATAAACTTTCACAGTGTAAATTTTCAGGTTACATGTGATGCTCAAGGAATAATAACTAATGTGGTTGCAAAATACCCTGGATCCTGTCACGATACCTTCATAGCAAGACAATCTGGATTATAGGAGGACATGGAGAATGCAGAATGTTGACCTTGGATTAATTTTAGGTGCATATTTTAACATGATTCTGAGTTATTACTATTATAATACTTTTCTTGTTCTATTGTAGGTGACACTGGCTACTCTTTGTGTTCATGGTTAATGACTCCAGTTATTAACCCAGACAGTGAAGCAGCACACAAATACAATGATACACATTGCAAAACTAGAAATGTGATAGAATGCACCTTTGAGATTTAAAAAAATGAGATTCAGGTGTCTGAATAAATATGAGGGTGTTTTGCAGTACTCTCCTCAAAAAGTCTGTCACATTTTTGTAGCCTGCTGCATGCTTCACAACCTTGCTGTTACGCAGGGGCTTCTCACAGGCGGAGGTGGGAAGCGAACCCGGGACCTCCTGCTCTGAAACATAGCACCGATACTTCTGTACAAAAGAACCAGCTCCCTTGCAGGAGCTCGTATTGGGCTTACGTGTTCATGGTTTAGATTGCGTCACCTACCAGCCCTGACCCCTATTCCTGTGCACTCTACAAAGTACAATATTGAGGATGTGCTTCGGGGTGAAAATAAATATTTTCATGATCCTGCCTTTTAAATGCTGCTGATATATGAATTTAGGAGAAGTCAAAAACGGACAACCGCATAACTTTCAGACATGCAGAGTAATTTCAATTTTGAAACCCTCAAACAGTCAAAATGACTGCCGTGGTGGTTCTAGTGTTTACCGCACTGTGAGTGCTCTGTATGACCCTGGCTAGGCTTGGTTAGACAGTGGAAAACAGGCAAAAGCTATCAAAATGATGTGCGTTTTTTTATCGTGTTTACCTGTCCTAGAAGCCCACAGCAGCATGAATGTGTTAAAATGATTTAATCACTTCAACACCATGACGTACGCACGAACGTCAAATAAAAACCCACTTACATTACCCTGCCATACGTGCGTATGTCAAGTTTCCCATTCTAGTTTAAGGGCAGTTCCTCAATGTAGTGTTTCAGGTTTCATGATCTAAGTCAGTGCTAGTACTGTGGAATGTGCAATGAAAGTTGGGGGAGGGTCAGGAGACATTTGTATCCAATTGCGTGTCATATAGCGATTCCAATCTACCTGTGGGCGTTTAAAAGACTGAGATATATTGCTGGAAGCCATTAAACTTTTACAAGTATATATATATATATATATATATATATATATATATATATATATATATATATATATATATATATATATACACACACACACACATTATATATATATATATATATATATATATATATATATATATATATATATACACACACACACATATATATATATATTTTAATTTTTTTTTTTTTTTTTATTATTAGTTTTACTTGTTTAGTTGTAGTTTACATAATTTTTAGTGAAAGCTAAACATGGCAACATACTTGGAGACCGACAACGAGAGTGATGAAGATTTCTAAGTTGGTTCTGAGGATTTCAATACCAGCGACAGTAATGCTGACTTATCACTCAGCGATGATGATAGAGGATGTGGAGAAAAGAACAGCAGTGGACTGGGTGTTTATTACTGATTCCTATGATGATGCTACTCCTCCATCATTTGATTTTGCACCTGTTTACACAGATGTGCACCCCGCCGTGGAACTTGAGAACTTTTGTTCCCGAAAAGCTAATCACTTACCTTTGTGACTGTACAAACAAAAGAGCATGCAGCTATTTTACAGGTACCAGCTGCAAACAGGAAGCTGTTTGGTTTGAAATGGCAGTGCTGTGATGAAATACTATCAAAACATAACACTGGGTACAAGGCAATAAAGCAGGCGCCTGCAGCAGCCTGATCCATCACAATGCAAAAAAGGTGTAGGGTGTACAGATACTATTTCATGAACCAGTACTTATAATAATGGTACAAATAACTATTATTTTATTTAAAAATACTTATTTTGCGGAAATAAATCAAGTAGTGTCCATTATTGCTTATAAAGAACGTGAAAATAAACATGATCATTGCAATCAGTCAGGTAAAACAATGTCTTGTAATTTGCCCATGCATCAATATTTTTCGGGTCATAGAATACCTTATTTTTATACATGTATCTCTTAGCAGAATACATAATAAAAAAAAAATACTTAAAATTAAAAAAAAAAAAAAACATTGTGTTGAAAAAAAGCTAAAAGTTTGTATGGTTTCTGAAGTACTTTATAATGTTCCCCAGAGTGTTCTGAAAATAAGGACATCATTTCCAAGATGCTACTATAAAAAAAACAGATGTTTTATGAACGTTTATAGGAAGAGAGTCAAATACAGTCCTACAGTTTTTTTTTCCATACTTCAAACAGGATTCAAGGTGGGCTTTCTTAAGTAATGGCTTCTTTCTTTCCACCCTACCATACAGGCCAGATATGTGGAGTGCTTGGGATATTGTTGTTATATGCATACTTTGACCACTCTTAAAAACATAAAAGCCTGTAGCTCTTGCAAAGTTGCCATTGGCCTCTTGGTAGCCTCTCTGATCAATCTCCTTCTTCGATCATTCAGTTTGGAGGGAAGAAGAAGAAGAAGAAGAAGAAGAAGAAGAAGAAGAAGAAGAAGAAGAAGAAGAAGAAGAAGAAGAACTATGTGCCCAGCAAGGGGAATTATCTGACTACAACATTTTAATTTAAAACAACAAAAGCGAACTCGCTCTAGATAAAAGCACCATGCTAGAAAGAAAACAATGGGTTCAGTAGGAATTCGACAGAGCAGAGAAGCAAGGATAACAATATGAAGTTAAACTCTTTACTTAAAACAAAATACAAATAAATCTGTACAAGCTATACATAAAAAAAATCCAAACACATCATTTCCTTGTATCGGTCTCCAATTCCAGATGTCCTGTGGAGGAGTAATCATATATATATATATATATATATATATATATATATATATAAAAAATGATATGTTATCGCCCAACTAATAAAAAATGCTAGAGGAAATGCTTCAGGTTTTACTAATCCTATTTACCAGTCTAGTTATGATGGAGCTGTATGGGAACACTGCCTTCTACAATCAGAAAATCAATCAAGTCGATCTCCATGTTTGCTCAGTTGTCTGTGCTGGGAAACCTCCCAAAGCTGTCTATGCAGACCATGACCTCATGACCCAACTGCAACCAGGACTTTTTGAGAGTAACCCAAACGCAGCGACCAGCTGCACTCATCACCGTTTACCGTGGATAGTTCTCCAATACGAATGCATGACAGCTGCGCTGGTGAGTTGACTCTGTGGTGAACCCCGCTCTGACTGCGTCGTGTCTGAGTTCTTGGAAAGTGACGCATTTGTGAACTTCGCAGAGTCTTCTGGGAATTGTAGTTCGGCGCTGTGATATCGTAGCGCTGTTATGGGCAGTAGCTGTAATGGTCAGTTCCTTACAATCAATAGCACATGTCCTGTGAACCTGTCCTCTGTGTGGGAAATTTAAAATAATTCCCTGTGAGCTTTATTTAGTAGGTTGCAATTAAAGCTGAATGACATAGTTTAAAATATATAGTTAATATCAGGGCGCAAGTGTAGATGTGATGCAGTGCTCAAACAATGACAAACAACAAAGTTCATGGCCCAGGCAATTCTTTATGTATTTTAATCCAGGTTGTTTGGGCGACCATTAAAAAACAATCCCTGGCAATACACAACAATGTGCATTGCACATTTTCAGCCACTGGGTACAGTCCCAAAATAATACACACGGTATAAACACACACAGAACATAAACACAATCACAAGTCCAGAGTGAGTGCTTTGCTGCAAGTGGTGTAATACAGTTCATTTGTGTATAATAGTGTAGTGCTGTCTGGGTTAGTGCTGGCCTTTAGCGACAGTTCCTGGAAAGTGTTAGCTATCTAAGAATGACAAACAAATACAATTAGATGGGCAAACAAACAAACATGAAACACTCCCTTTCAATTTTACGGTCCTTCAGGGGTTCTATCGCAACCATAACAAAGGAGCAGCTCGCTCGGCCACATCCCCTTTTGTACCTTCAGCCACCCCCCCCCCCTTGGTTAGCAAGTGCTATCACTTTTCCTCCAGTCTGGGGCGATGACTTGGTGTACTCTGGCTCCACCCCCTTTCTAGATGGCTGACTCATCCTTTCCATGGAATACATTGCCAAACCATCCAGTCTGGGGCACTGTGGCAGAGCAAAGCTCTGCCCTTTAAATTGGCAGGGATGGGGTTAACTTCCCCTGCCTGCCTGGGTTTATTATGTTCAGGTGGCTGGGGTTGATTAGTTGATTAGGTTGATTAACGATCAATCAGCGCCCAGCCACCTGATATAAAAGGAGGCCTCTGCTTCTCATTTGGGGAGAGGGAGCTGAGGAAGCCGGTTGGTTTTTTTTTTTGGTTGTTTGGAAAACTTGAATCCAGTGAAGGCATTGCCCAGCCTGGAAACTGTTATTTTTGTAAATTTTGCTTTTTGTCTTTCTTTGTGTTTAAATTGTTTTGTTTTGGCCCTTGTGCCCTTTCATTTTGTGTTTATTTATAATAAAATAGTTATTTGAACTGCAGTCTGTCTCTGGGCCTCTATCCACTCGCCAGCCTGCCACAGGCACACTGTTCCTTTTATACAGCGCCCTCACAGGTCGGGAGGGAGATTTATAACCAAGACTCATTCTTTCTCTGTCACCAGGGGTATCAAACATACAGCCTATGGGGCAATTTTGTGCAGGCCCGCCCATTACTTTCTAAAATTACATTTTAAAATTACAATCAAATAGCACACAGGATCCTTTTCCTCATGCATGCAGCACACACAATTTTTATTAGGATAGTGAAGTAAAGGCTTGTTTCAACTATTTATACTTTGTGTAAAATTTAAAATCAGTAGCAAAAAAGTTGTTGGAGATGTCACTGAAGTAAAAGGTGGAGGCGGACCACAGAGATTCCAAAATTGTTATTTATTTATTTATTTAACGATGTGGCCCACCAATCAAACAGTCTTAACTTAAATGGCCCTTGCTGCCAGATTTTTATATTCAAACAAATTTTCATAACCAAGTAATTCAGCAAAATCTAAAAACTAAACTGAATGAATCAAACTAATCTAGTCAGCAGGGTTGGGGAAGCTACTTTGAAGAAGCTACTTTGAAAACTTAGCTAGCTAAAGCTAAAAGTTACTTAAAAAAAATAGCTAGCTACACTACAAGCGATTCTGACAAAAAAGTAGCTAGCTACACTTAAAGCTACTTGGAAAAAGTAGCTTTCTACTTTCAAAGCTACTTTTCCACTAATGAAAAGATACTATGGTTTTAACATATTTATAAACTGTACTTGAGAACTGTTGCGTTTTGGCAGATACTATGGTTATCATTATGGCATGAATTTACAGGTTTACATGCTGCAATCCACTTAACCTTAACCCAGATCCTTGTATACACACAGCCATTATGGCATATATATATATATATATACAACTTAAGATTATTATTTCTAGAAAATAAAGATCGTCTCATGTTATCCTCAATTTCAAGTTTAACTCGATACTGTTCTCATTGCATTTGGCACATCATCAGATAAAACAATAACAAGAATTGTACTCCAAGCCTAGAAAATATGTACTTTTTCACCATGGGAGACAGCAGAGACACTGAGCAATGTTATTAATTCGAATCAATAATTACATATTTAAACTAGCTCCATCTTCGTACTGTGATGTCCTGTTTTTTGGGGGAGGTTTTTGGAAAAAAAAACAATTCTGAGTCAAAATAAGCTGTTTGATTAAATACTTCTTGAAAGTTACGTTAACAGTTCATAAATTCAGTGTGTCTGTGCGTGCTCATGTGTGCGTGCTAGACTAACTGCCAGCATTCACTGTGGGACACACAATGAAGAGTTTTCTCTTTTTAATTGAAATTATTGTTCCACTTGTTGTTTAATTGTTGTACAGTTGCATTTAATTTAATGTACATGTCTCTTGTCTGCCCCACACCCTCTTTGTGTGATACTTGTGTGTATTTCTCTTCCCCAGTGTGTTACGCTTGCCGTTTCTTACCCGTCCCCCCCTGTCTATGTCTTTATTCTCTGCTTAGTTCAGCGCTTGCAAATGCTACTGTTATTTAGTAGTCACAGTTGCTGAGTAAATAAAAAAGCAACACATTGAAATTTCATTTGCTTGTCTAGTCCTTCTGTGAACCTGTGCTCACCAACGCCACAATATGCTTTTATTAAAGACAGTTAATAGGCTTCCAAGCCAAAGGCTTGGAAGCCTACTGTTATTGTTAAAAAAATTTGCTGCTGCGTCCTTGCAATTGGCGCAGGCATTTTTCAATAAAACCTTTTGAAATCTTCTTCTTGGGAACCGGTGAAGCAATTGATCTGAAACTTGGCAAATATAATCATCATCCAAACATGCATCAAGTTTGTGAAGCTGTGATGAATTTTAATGTCAAAATGGCTGCCACAAATCTTATCGAAACGCACCCCTAACAACAAACTGCTGCTGTTTGAAAACCGTTTGTCCAACAAACTTCAAACTTGGTAGTTGTTGTCCCAGTAATAATGGTATACAAATATGTGAAAATGGTGATGTTTTATAAAACAAGATGGCCACCAGGTGTATGTTTTCATCTGAAATTTAAAACTGACTCAGTTGACAAACGGTTTACTTGACTAACTAAAAACTTCACAGGCATCATCCCTGACACTGTAGCAATACAACTGACTTTTAAGAAACTTGCGTTAAACAAGATGGCTGCCTGACGCATTAAAAAAAAAAAAAAAAAAAAAAAAAAAAACTTTCAAAATGTTCTTCTGTGGAACAGTTGAAGTTGCTGATTTTAAACTTGGCACATTGAGAACTGAACACGTTTAGATGGATATTGATACTGGGACGTGGAAGCCTTAAAATTGCCTGTCAGTTTCAGTTTTATTTAATTTTTTATCCTCGTGACTTTATTCTCCCTCTATCATTTTCTCCGTGATTTTGAACGCATTGACCTTAACTGCTCTGCGATTTATGTCCAAATTTTCCGTGACAAACTCCTAGCTCTATTGATAGCCCAGCCTACCAAACTATACAGAGAACACACAAACATGGAAGTATGTTCAAAACCCGGTGGGTAGCGCGAAGGATGAAATAGAAATGGTGGAAATGACAAATGACTGCTTCCTAACACAATTTGTCAAGGCACCCACTAGAGGGGAGGCATGCCTTGATTTAGTCTTTTCAAATAACGAAGATAGAATAACTAAAACAGAGGTCAGAGAACCACTGGCAAACTCAGACCACAACATGGTCTCATTTGAAGTGTTTTTTAAATCCTCAAAAGTAAAGACTAAAGCTAAGGTTTACAATTTTAGAAAAGCAAACTATGAAGGCATGAAACAGAGACTAACAGAAGTAGATTGGAGTAAAATAGAGAAAACACCCACAGAAGAAGGATGGTTGTTCTTCAAAAACGTAGTACTAGAGGCGCAAAACAATTATATCCCTAAAGTAGACAAATCTAAATGTAAAACTAAATTGCCAAAATGGTTTAATAGATCAATTAAAAAAAATATTCAGCGAAAAAAGGCACTTTACAGAGCATTAAAAAAGGACCAAAAAGAAAGTACACAGAAAGAGTACACAGAACTGCAAATGCAAGTCAAAAAGGAAGTTAGAAAGGCCAAGAGAGAAATAGAAATGAACATTGCTAAGGGAGCTAAAACCAATTCCAAAATGTTTTTCCAATATTACAACAGCAAGAGAACATTCAAAGAGGAGATTAAATGTTTAAGAGATACAAATGGCAAAATCGTAGAGGAAGAAAAAAAAATAGCAAATATGTTAAATGATTACTTTTCACAAGTTTTTACAAAGGAAGATACTGACAACATGCCCCACATGTCATCCAGTTCCTATCCAGTTTTAAATAACTTTAGCATAACTGAGGCAGAAGTGTTAAAGGGACTAGGAGCTCTTAAAATAAACAAATCCCCTGGGCCGGATGAGATCCTCCCAGTAGTACTCAAAGAAATGAAAGAAGTAATTTACAAACCGCTAACCAAGATCATGCAGCAGTCTCTTGACACAGGGGTGGTACCGACAGACTGGAAAATTGCAAACGTAATACCGATCCACAAAAAGGGAAACAAAACTGAACCAGGTAACTACAGACCAGTAAGCCTGACTTCTATTATATGCAAACTTATGGAAACTATAATAAGATCCAAAATGGAAAATTACCTATATGGTAACAGGGTACTGGGAGACAGTCAACATGGTTTTAGGAAAGGGAGATCGTGCCTAACTAACTTGCTTGATTTTTTTGAGGATGCAACATCGATAATGGATAATTGCAAAGCATATGACATGGTTTATTTAGATTTCCAGAAAGCTTTTGACAAAGTCCCGCACAAAAGATTAATTCTCAAACTGAACGCAGTTGGGATTCAAGGAAACACATGTACATGGATTAGGGAGTGGTTAACATGTAGAAAACAGAAAGTACTGATTAGAGGAAAAACCTCAGAATGGAGTGTGGTAACCAGCGGTGTACCACAGGGATCAGTATTAGGTCCTCTGCTATTCCTAATCTACATTAATGATTTAGATTCTGGTATAGTAAGCAAACTTGTTAAATTTGCAGACGACACAAAAGTAGGAGGAGTGGCAAACACTGTTGCAGCAGCAAAGGTCATTCAAAATGATCTAGACAAGATTCAGAACTGGGCAGACACATGGCAAATGACATTTAATAGAGAAAAGTGTAAGGTACTGCACGCAGGAAATAAAAATGTACATTATAAATATCATATGGGAGATATTGAAATTGGAGAAGGAATCTATGAAAAAGACCTAGGAGTTTTTGTTGACTCAGAAATGTCTTCATCTAGGCAATGTGGGGAAGCTATAAAAAAGGCTAACAAGATGCTCGGATACATTGTGAAAAGTGTTGAATTTAAATCAAGGGAAGTAATGTTAAAACTGTACAATGCACTTGTAAGACCTCATCTTGAATATTGTGTTCAGTTCTGGTCACCTCGCTATAAAAAAGATATTGCTGCTCTAGAAAGAGTGCAAAGAAGAGCGACCAGAATTATTCCGGGCTTAAAAGGCATGTCATATGCAGACAGGCTAAAAGAATTGAATCTGTTCAGTCTTGAACAAAGAAGACTACGTGGCGACCTAATTCAAGCATTCAAAATTCTAAAAGGTATTGACAGTGTGGACGCAAGGGACTTTTTCAGCCTGAAAAAAGAAACAAGGACCAGGGGTCACAAATGGAGTTTAGAAAAAGGGGCATTCAGAACAGAAAATAGGAGACACTTTTTTACACAGAGAATTGTGAGGGTCTGGAATCAACTCCCCAGTAATGTTGTTGAAGCTGACACCCTGGGATCCTTCAAGAAGCTGCTTGATGAGATTTTGGGATCAATAAGCTACTAACAACCAAACGAGCAAGATGGGCCGAATGGCCTCCTCTCGTTTGTAAACATTCTTATGTTCTTATGTTCTTATGTCCACAGTGATCAGTAATTAACACATTCGGGGGCAACAGAGTTATCGAAACTGTTTATTTATGTTTCTGCTGAAAAAGAAGAAAAAGTAGCGGCTTAAGTAACGCAAGTGGCAACTACATTTTGCAGGAAAAAAATAGCTTGCTACTGTAAAAGCTACTGCAAAATAAAAGTAACTCGCTACAGCAAAGCTACATAAAAAAGTAGCTCGCTACAGTAGCGTCGCTACTGTTAACTCGCTACTCCCCAACACTGCCAGTCAGTCAAAAGAATGGAACTGCACATGACTAGTTCTCAGGTCAGAAAAAAGAGGTTTAAATAGCAGTGGTTCAATCATGGTTCCCATTCACTCTAATAAATGATCTCTTTAATGCACACACTAAAATTAATGTACTTGTGAATTGGAATGTGAATACAGCTCATCTCATTATTCTGAGCTGGATGGTCATTTAAATACATCAGCATGCATTACGATAAAAATTACATATTCATTCTGATTATCACTGTGTGAAGCGCTAAATTTAGTGTGGATCATAATATGCCAAGTATCGCACGATATATTGAATAAAATTTCAAATAGTAAATACGGAAATCATTAAGGTGCAAACTAATTGCAATTATTGCGCACCATAAAGTTTAGCGCCCTTTCATAAATGAAGCACATGATATGATATTAAACATGTATGAAATTACATTTGAGGAAAATGTAGATTATGTGAAGTATCTAAATAGCTTGGGATAGGAGGAAGAGGGTTAATGCCAACTCCAGTGGGTTTAGAACAAATGTTGCACAGCATGGACATGACAAGGTAACACACATGAACAGATGTTACATTGGTGCTGTAGGTAGACAGGGGTAAGCAACTTGTTCTGTCCTATTCCGTTACAGGTTTAATAGATATAAGTACATGTGTTTGTTTAAATTAAATAATTAAGAGTTGGTTAGAACAAAGATATGAACTGGAGGTGTTGCAGCTGTTTATTCTTGCTGTAATGGATCAACCAAATCTACTGTATATGAACTAAAACTAGAATTGTTTTCTAAATGCACATAATATGGTCTATACAACCTTCCTCAAAAACAAAGAATTTTAGGGAAAATCTTTTGTAGCAAAAGTTTTGCTTTTGTGGATGAGGGGGAAAAAGCTACCTTCCTAGTATTTTTGCTAAAAAATTACTGAAATCAATAATTGCAAACATCTATTTCTTGTAACTTATTTTCCTCATCCACAAAAGCAAAACTTTTGCTACAAAACATTTTTCCTAAAATTCTTTGTTTTCGCAAAATTTCTTGAAGTTATAAATTTGCATTGGGTTATGTAAACTTTTGAATACAACTGTACATCATGGAGCTATGTGAGTTTACTGCATACAGAACAATGGAGGGGAGATGTATTTTATAAGGGTACTTCCTATTTGTATCTTAAGCAGTAATTTCATAAACCATACCATGTTACACTGCTCTTACGTGTGCAGTCCATTACAGATTATCAGAGTAAGACTAGGAGCTTCTTTTACCTTATAGTAGCAGATATGAAGGCCCTGTACAGCACTTTAAAAGAGGGAATGTTAAGTTTAGAACTGTTTTTGTAAAGCCCATTTTGATTAGGTAAGTCAAGTTTGAAGCTCATGAAACCTTTTCAGTCATTTTAGGGTTTATTCGTTTAGCCCGCAGTTTTACAGCGTTAAGGAGAGGAGAGAATAACAGAAGAATGACCACTTATTTGCCATAGTCGTTATCTCAAGGTATAAATAAATAAATAAATACAAAATCATGTGTTTGATAATGGCTGGTGTTCTATTTGTAAATATACAGTATAACAGTGTACTGTGTTAAAACTGCAGGTTTCTTTTAAAAGCAATGTATTAATAGGCTAAAATGTCATTTATATGTACTGGATTGCAACTACAACTACACTTCTGTCCATCTGAAACTGCACACAGAAAATATTACAATGTTGCTGCTGCTGCTGCTCATTTAGTTGACTACCATCTGAAGTTGACTGTTACATTTCTAGTTGACTAGTCGTTGTCACCCCTAGTAGAGAACAATCAATTGACTTTTAGATTTTACACTAAGTGCTATCTTATTTTTTTAACCAGCATACAGTAAATAGCTCTTCAACCAGTTATAAACCAACAACAAGCTCAGTATAGAGTAAAGCAAATTAAATGTATTTTATTTTATTAGTTTATTGAATTTGATAACGTTAGGTAACCGCTAGATGAATCACATCGACCCAAATATCTAGCCATTTGAACTAATGCAGTTAATGATGTGTACAGATATGGCCTTAGGACTAGGATGAGATGGCTTTGTTCATTTTGTAATGGGTCACATAGAGTTTGATTTAGTTTGCACTACTATTCAAGAGGTAATTACTCAGTTATCCAGTCATGTTTCATTTTGATTCTCGTTTGGAACAGCAGCTTACAGAAATATTTGAAATCTTCTTCTTGGGAACCGGTGAAGCAATTGATCTGAAACTTGGCAAATATAATCATCATCCAAACATGCATCAAGTTTGTGAAGCAGAAGTTGCTGTGATGAATTTTAATGTCAAAATGGCTGCCACAAATCTTATCGAAACGCACCCCTAACAACAAACTGCTGCTGTTTGAAACCCGTTTGTCCAACATACTTCAAACTTGGTAGTTGTTGTCCCAGTAACAATGGGATACAAATATGTGAAAATGGTGATGTTTTATAAAACAAGATGGCCACCAGGTGTATGTTTTCATCTGAAATTTAATCATTTTAAATGACTCTATCATTTTCTCCGTGATTTTGAACGCATTGACCTTAACTGCTCTGCGATATATGTCCAAATTTTCCGTGACAAACTCCTAGCTCTATTGATAGCCCAGCCTACTGGTAGCTTTTACTAGGACACACGGCAAAACGTAATCTTTAAAAAAAAAACAAAAGCAGTGTCAAGGACATGTTAAAAATACAAACAAAATTAAGAGAAATGGAATGCAAAGGTTTCAGAATTTTGTTGTATCTTTTTTTACCAAGTCCCAGTTTCAGTGTATTCCGACTGAAGCCTTTCTTTTAAGTTTTTTATTTGAAGATTTATTGTACATGACAGAGCACGTCAGAAGAGTTTACACCAGACTATCAAGCACATTGTAGATTCTGGAGAAAGGTGCGGACAGCCTTACGTTTATACTGCTGTTTGGCTGTTCAGATGTAGTCACCCATACAAGTTCAGGGTTGGTATTTCTTCAGTACTTCAGAAATTCTTCAGGATACATATTGCAAAGCATATAAATAAATCACATTTTAGCTCTTCCACTTGTAAGTCATCTATATGCTAAAAGGATTTCAGGTATTTTGACACATAAAGGTCAATTTCATTAAAAACATGATGCTTTAAGAAAAAAATAGTATAGGATGCATACTGTTGTTTCAATTATAACACTGGATACAGTTCTAATGGCAAGAGCATGTCAGAAGTCACAGCAGTTGCTTTGAATGTGCACTGTTGTTATGAATGGTTGCTTTGTATATATATACCATTGTTATATTGGTGCAATAAATATCTTAAGGACTTCTGTAATATGCCAGATGGTGACAGATTTTAAAACTAAGGTTTAATATATTCACAGGGCTTGTCTTGCACTTCAAGCAGTGGTGGTTTTCCAGGGCCGACCACAAGGGATCCTGCACCAGATAAAAACTGGTGTCTAAATTAGACACCATGGGTGATATTTTCAAAACATTCTCCAGTCTTTAATAAAGCTCCCACTTTTTGGAAAGAAGAACATTCTTAAGAGTGTGATTAATTAAGTTGTTTAGTTTTTAACAGGGTTTAATTACGGACTTGAGGGAACACTTTGACAATGCAGCTCCATAAACGTTAGTAGTGAAGCTCTTGTAAGGTACACACTTACTAGCCATTTATTTAAACAGTAATCAACTTAATGTAATTTCAATATTGTATGATGGATGGTGTTAGCAATTATTCTAATTGGGTGCTGTTACTCTGCCTGCCCCACCTCCCGTCTCTGTCTATATAACTCTTGAGTTTGTGGGGCTGGCAGAGCTGAGAGGTTACATCATCACATGATTTGAATGAAAGGGGGAAGGTTGTTTAGTCCCAGCTCTTAGGATTCTGAAGATGGTAGCTCAAAGCCAGGTAAAAGCAAATCTTGAGGAAAATAATAATGTAATACTGGATAAACAGAACCCAGAGGCATCCAGTTATTGCAAATAACCTAAAATAGTTAGGAAAAATATGAACTGTAGTCTTATATACATTGTAAAATTAACTCCAATGTCACATTAGGGACGTGTCTCTGCTATTACTTGCAGCAGTAGGTCACATCTTCAAGCTTCTTAAATATCTGTCAATTAAGACACAGTTGGTATTTTGAACATGGTCTTGTGTAATAATATACTGAACCTGTGACCCTATGATTTATAAATGTTTTTAATCACAGATTATCATTTACAGTACATGAACAGCAGTCTTGCACTACTTTAAATATTTTAAATTTTGGAGTTCACTTCCTCCTGTAGATGTGTGAAGAAAAATGTTATTTCACATGGAATGCCAGAGAGATCATTCTTATTTTGTGTGGTTTAATTCACGGGATGGAAATTATTTATGAAGGCTTACACGATCTTCTGTTATCACTGTCAAAGTAAAGGTCAGCCTTGAGCAGAGCATGTTGATTAAAATCACTAGCAACACATCAAGGCTAAATAAAAGATTCAGTTATGAATGTGTATGAATTATGAGTGTGGGTATTGGTGTGCTTATATGAAGTAACAATAAATACTGCGATTGATTTGAGGGAAACAGCATGAGTGTTGTTTTTTTACATGATTGTATTGATTCTTGGTTTGTTGTGTTTGTTGAGTTTGCATACTGATTTATTGTACAGTATGTGGTATATTTTCCACTTCTGCTGTTTTGAGCTTCAATTATTATTTTTTTAAATCCACAAAATATGTGGTGCATAATTACTGCGGTATATGTATACTTTATTTATGTGCCACATTTCAGTTAGATATGCCACAACATGTGTAAATTGAGTCTGGCTTTTTCTTTTTTGTTTTTTGCATAACCGACAACATGTTAGTCTTATCTGAAGGATTCAATCTTGGCTCAGTAACTATGTTGTGTTAACGACTCTTATGTGTCGGTTCAGTGAATTTACAATTGCGCCCAACGGGTTATTCGGTTGTATTTTTCCTCATGTGGGTCAGTTTACATGTGAAATGGCCACTGATCCCAGCTATATCCAGAGACAACTTGTGTCTGCCCGTCACATTAATAAATATAGTTGGTGAACTGGATGCCAGCCCGATCGCCCAAAACTGCGCATCCAACATTCAGCAAGTTGTTGATGCCCTATCAGAACTGACTAAATAAAATTGCAAATGAACATATTGATTGTGTTTTATTTGTTTGCATCATTAATATTTAACACAACAGTAAATCCAACACAACTTAAAAGAAAGGAAAAAAATCTGACAGCACAAGCCTCCACAGATCGCTGCTGTCCAGTTGAAACTGGCAGCTGAGGTAACCTTCACAGTTGTCAAGTCCGCTTATAATAAGCGGAATTGGGCTTGTTTTTTTAGAGTCACTTGTTGTAATTTGCATAAACACCCATTCTGACATGGGTTCCGCTTGTTTTGGGCTTGTTGTGAAAGTCAGTGCCATTTTTTTTTTTCTTGTGAGACTGTACCCTTTCTGTCTCACAGGCAGCCACTGATTCCTGAACATCTCATTTGGTTGCTGACAAGAGTTTGTGTAGGATACAGCAGGCAGTGGCAATTTTGGGAACAAACTAATGCTGCATTTCGGTCCGTTTCATCAGTATCCGCCACCTCCCTTTCAAGTGCCCACTACCCATATTTGTCCAGGCGTAGTGTTGAATGATTCCTCAGCAGCTGTCAGCCATCCGGATTGCCTGAATGAAAGGGATATACTGTATATTTTTTTTTTGTTTTTAGCCCTGGTGATCTGCAATACCTGTTGGTCAGTTAAATTTTATACCTCTGGAGTTTATTTTGAATTAATGAGTCATAAGATAAATTAGTTGAAATAGTATTCGCTACTAAGGACATGACACCCCACTAATGACATTTGAAAAACAATTTAGGCAAGAGCAGTAATACACATTATTAACCAACTAGGAACAAGGTATTTGTCTCATGTGAATGTCTTGATCTTGCTGTATTGTTAACGGTGGATAATTGTGTGGTTTGCTAAGGAAGAAGTGGATGGGAATATGAAATGAACTCTCTACAGTAGTTTGATTTGATCAACCACTACTGACGTTTTTAGAACATTTTGCAGGATGTTCACCTAGAGCTTAATTAACCACCTATACTAATAATGACAAGCCTTATATATGCGATTTTATTAGAGATTGTGTGCAGATGTAAATCTGGTTCTATGTCAGCTCTATTTTGTATAAATGGAATATAGTTGGTAAAATATAATCAAATCTGCATGTGTATTGGATTGCACATATATGGTTCTCTGTCAGAATGATTCAATTACTAAATGTAATTCCGGGGGATTTTTTCGAGGAAATGTAAAATGCTCTAACAAAAAATAAATCCAGCTGTGGCTTATCTGGTGAGATATACTGATCAAAGCAACCCCTAAATGGAGTCATTTAAGGTCACGCCTGTGCGGTCTGCATAGGAAACCTGGTTCTTTTGGCGTAACAGACATTCTGTAAGGGTGTGCAGCTCTAAGTGTTTTTTTTGTCTGTGTAGTTTTTATAAAAAAGTTTTCAATGCACTTTCTGGCTGAAGCTTTATAGTTAAACTATGCCACGCGCATTGGTATGTCATCTTTCCACACACCCTTGGGTATACATCACATATAAAGTGATGTTTAGTTGTGTAAAAATGAATATGTTGCAATGTTACAGGAATACGAAGGACCGTATGTAGTTATCTTTTTTACTGTTAAGTTATCTTAACAGTTCAAACAACTGTCATGTTCAAAGTAAATCTACAGCCCCTAGCAATAACAAGTGAATTCTTCGTCTACAGGAATATTTTAGCATACCAAAAGCAGTTTGTAATACAATAGCAATGCAGTCACTTTAGGTTTTGTTCTTTTTTTTGTCTGAGACACATCATGTAACATTGCATATACAAGTATTGGCGCGTAGAAATGAATAGCCTAACCTTCACAAAACTGCCCGATGTTTGACCTCAGCTTGTGGCTAGTCTCTAATGTATCCATTATTAGGCCTTGAGTGAGAGATAACCCTCGATGGTTCATGCACCAAGAACCACTCCTTGCTTTACTCTATAGTTGTTAAACATCTTCATCAGAGCTGTTGATGATAAGACACAAAAGGCTAGATCCTCAAAGCTTTTTACTCTAAATCTTTGAACACATTCTTAAAGAAAATAACAATAATTACAATTCCAAAACTAAATACAGTAAAACACCTATTATAACATAGACTGGCCGAATTGAAATGAAGGCTTATTAAGGAAGCTTGAAGCATTTCTTGTTAAACGTTGGTAACAATTTGATCTAACATAATTTGGACCTGATGATTTCTAACATTTTTAAACACTCCAAGCCTGACTACGAATTCAGTATACTGCTCCTACCAAAATCCTCGGCAGTTGTTGTTATCATTTTAATTAAATCTGTAAACAAAGCAGCACTGCTAGCAATATCACATCAGAAACACTTTTAAGAAACAATTGTTTGGTGCAGATACTGTAGACGACATCAAAAAGATAGTTGTAAAAGTTTACATTTATTTTTCTTTAAAACTACTGAAGTGCATCATGCTTTCAATTGGAATGGTGATGCTGGCACAGCACACTTTGGATTGTATGATCTTGATGCATAGAATCCAAAGTTTTATAGAATCCAAAGTTTTATAGAAACCAGGATCCATATAAGACTATATGTAAAATGTTGGAAACTAGTTTGTACAATAATTTTTAAAAGGCATTAATACATATTATTTAGTGATTTTAGCATAAGGTGGTCCAGTGTTTAAAGAAAGGGACTTGTTACCAGGAGTATCCAGGTTAAATCCCAGCTCAGCCATTGGCTCACTGTGTGTGACCCAAAGCAAGTCATTTAACCTTCTTGTGCTTGTGTCCTTTGGATGAGACGTAAAACCAAGGTCCTATTGTAAATGACTCTGCAGCAGCAGTTGATAAAATGACTAAATAATAATAATATTAATGCACATGTTACCAGATTATCCAGTATAGGGTAAGGGAAGCTGATGATTGCTTTATAAAAATATAATAACTGTGTATCTTCCTTTCTGTCACAGCTGTCAGGTACCAACACTGAAACACTTGATTCTGGCGGCTAACTGTGGGCAGCCAAAGCATGTAGCGCCAGGCAGAGGAAAATGACACAAAAGACTTAGGGCTAGATGTACTAAGATGGGCCTGTAACACTTTATATTAAGGTGCTGCTTATTAATGTTGAATAAATATATAATATATGCTTAGAAATTACATTTAAACATCCCAAAATACAACAGGTGGCTAAAAACTGTCCCCTTTATAAAAGTGTAATTCCGTCTATGGTTATTGCATGGTTATAAACCATCAATAATGCTTTATTAACAATCTATAACATACTTATTAAGCATATATTATATATTTATAAAACATTTATAAAACATTAATAAGAAGCACCTTAATATAAAGTGTTACCAATGGGCCAGTCGCAGCACAAACATACCGCAATTTGCATTTTCGTTGCGACACTTAGAAAATATGTTAATGAAAAGAGCTGCAATATACTAATTTAAATATTTATTGTGTCTTCTTAACGAGATCTCTAGCATACATTGTGAGAGTCATGCAACATTGTTCAAATAAATAGTGGGAGTTGAGCTGTGGTTTGCTGCAGCAGAGCAACGTTAGTTTATTATTGAACAGAGAAGATTAGTTCAGATAGGCTATTGTAGATCCTACCAATGTACACTGTGCTCCGTGCGCTGCCATTGCTGGTAGTGTCAGGTGAGCTGTTCAGTGTGTTGATATGTAAATAAATGCTGTTCACCTGTGGGGCGTATCAACTTCAACCTCAGTCTTGATCTCCTATGGCTACTGTCACAAGCATTAATACCCTGTACCTTTCTAAACATAAGATTTATGGGAGCTCCCTAATAAAAGTTGAATCTTGAAACAATAGTTGTGTGAATATAATTGTATAATTGTGAATTATAATTAATTGTTACAGCTGTGTATAATGGTATTTAAAACAGGATTCATTCACATGACTTACATATCCGCCCTTACTCTGGTCCCACAGCAGTCGAATATGCAACAGATTACTGTAACATAGTTTTTGTTAAATGTAAATGTCATCTATACAATGCATTCTGTCTCTTGTTCATTTTACCTATTTTAATACAAAATAATGAAAGGCAGTTTAATCCCATCACATTCTATAGTGGAGTCCCAACCTTCACCCCCCCCAAAAGCTTTTCATAATCATGCAGTAGCCTCTCGCTAAACCAGACATGTTAGACATGAGGAGGTGTCGGGTTTAAAAACAATACAATAAAATCTCACACATACATTTATAGTTCTCGATGTATTTTAAATATAAATCATTGCGCTGAAATAACACTAATATGTTTTGGGTAGGCTACACATTACATTATGTAAAACTATGAGGCAGTAGGCCTCTACAGGATACAGTACAGTTGTAAAATCAAATGAATACCTAATGCACTTTCTTTTTACTTTAGCCTACTGGCAACACAAAGTAAATCATGCTAATAAAGTATTATTTTAAATTGAAACTAAATGATTTTTTTAATTTTTATTTTAATTATTATTGTTTTAACTTGGCCCACTTACTACTCTAGACTATTAACACACAATAGATCATGGTCCTATACAGATGCTCAGAATGAGCTGGAGAGGTCTGTTGCACATGTGTGCAGTCTATTGCTCCCAGCACGCTGGGAAAACCAGATATGTCATAGAAATTTGTTTTCAAGGCATGTAAGTACACCTTGACTAGTGAAAATTAGGGTCACAAAAATGCATTGAGCACAACTGGCAACACACAAGAAGAAGCAGACTGGGAAATGCCAGCAACAATTGCGACTGTTTAAAATGTGCTTTCAAAAGTTCTGAACAAATTGATGCAATTGTAAGTGTTACAATTGTCGGCAGCTTTAGGACATCTCATTATAGTATTTGTGAACCTTCATTTTCATGCTCTCTGCCCCCTTTTTGCTAATTTATGCAGAAAGGCCAATTACATATTAGTCTAAGGTTGAACCGCAAAGAAAAATTGCTGCCGCAAAGCATTCCCTAAAAAGTCGCTAACAGCATTGCGCATGTTTGGTACATTACACCCTAGACTTTCGACCAGTTGCTGTCTTAGTTAAGGTCCACAAAATAATAGACTTGAGTCTGAATTTAGTAAGTGAAAAAATTAAATATGGGCTAATTTGGCCATTACTCCTGTTAAAAAAAGAACTGATCAGCTTTAACCAACTGACCCGCTGAGAGTTAGCGTGAGAATCCGTCATACAAACAAAATCATGATGCAAGAAGAAAAAAGGTAGTGTTTGCTTCAAAAAAGTACCCCTACTGTAGACAGGATAAAATAAATTATCTTTATTGCACCTAAATTACAGATATTTGATTGTGTGTTGCTTTTATGTCAGTATACTACTCTGCATTTCACAGGATAATCACATTCAATGAATGTTGATGCACTCCATCATTTGAGAAGTTGTTGTTTTTAGAGATGGTCTCTGTTTGAATATTTTATACTTGACATGAAAGCTCAACAAGTGTAAGCAGAAGCTGAAGAAATACTCTCATGTTTTCAGAATGAAACAGGCAAATAAAACAAACAACAGTAAGTATTATAGTGAATGTTTCTGTCACTTTTTTTAAGAATACATAATTAAACTGTGCATGCTAATCAGATAAATATATACAGAGTAGCATGCAAAACAATTGTTCACATTCCCCTTGCAAATATCAGAAGTGGATCTGGGCTATTTAACTTCAACGTGGACTATGTATAATTGTTCTATAAAATCTGCTTTTACCTGGCTTTGAGTTTCTTAGAGTTTTTCTGAAGCATTCTAAGTGCCTTGAATTAACATCCTTCCATAGTCCATTAAATGTGGTAGAGTGGACTTTCAACTCCATCCCTACATACTCTACATTTATGTTGAAAGGGAATAGGTGGTGTTGGCAGTTACTGCATTTTGGGTTCTCCAGACAGACTGAAAGCAAGTTTAAAGCCAGGTGAAACTGAGTTAGAGAACACATGATAATTCAATAGTGGAGCAAAACAACCCAGAACCCCCAACCCAGAATAGAAATGTACAAAAGAATGTTTATAAATTCAAATATTTGAAGCTGCTTACTCTTTAAATGTTTTAACGCTAGGTTGAAAACACCAAGGCTATTTGCTCATAGCCCAGACTATTAATAGTTTTGAATCTAACAAGTTGAAGATTTATGCAAAAAGCTGCCCATGTTATGACAAATTGCTTGAAAGCTGTGATAAATCTGAAAGGATGTAATTCCAAATGTTAATTAAGAAACACTGAATGGGTGTCACTAATTATGATCAAAACTTTTCTCACTAAACATATTATTCATTTTTATTTTGGACAAATGATAGCAAAATGACTACTACATTCTTGGGCCTGTAGAATTTGAACCAACCTCAAATAATGTACTGAGCGATTCATGAGTTAATAATACTAACATCATGATAAAACATGCATCACTTGAGAAATGTTGTATAAAAAAAAAGAGAGGGTATTGCTTAAATGCCATGACATGAGAGTTACAACATTTTCATCATTTTTGAATAAAATACAGCAGTTAAATTAGATTTTTAGATTATTGTCTTCACACAAACACCACTGAACCATTCTTCACAAATTTGGTGAAGTATATTTTAACCTGTATGTTAACCACTCACCCATGTATATATTTTCCAAAGTGACAGTTATGAGTTCAATTGTAGAATCTACTGTTATAAAGTGTTACAAAAGCAAAAAAAATATCGACCCAGGACTAAGTTGATGAGAACAGCACTAAAAGCTTTCACTGTGGAATGTGCAGTGACTCACAACTGAACCTAACAGTTTTCTTATGTTTTCTCAAGGGTGCGGTATAAATAACATATGCCATGTCCTGTGTTCAACTGGAAGTTTCAGTCATTTTAATCTGAGGTATAACTTTAGTAGACAAAGACTTAATCTACTTCCTTCAGTATTATAGCACTTTTTATGTTTATTTAAATGCTTGGGAACCAGCCTTGTGTGTTACTTGTTATTAATTAATTTTAAATCTGAAATATAACATTTAAACATGCATTCTGTAGTCTAGTGCCGACACTCCAATTTTATAAAATGATGAATTCATAACAACTTTTGCCATGAGCGATATTCTATGCTTGCCATGCAAAACTTGCTTGAGTCATTAAATCAGCTTCTTTACTGAACCCCGAAAGCAGCATATGCCTTAAGTCTGATCCAGGAGGATAGTCAGATTAAATGTGTTGTGATTTGTGTTTCATAATGAGGTTGCTCGCCTTAGCTGTACAGGCTACAGTGTGTAAGCGATTTGTTGCAGATGAGACACAGGTTTACCGTTGTTGTCAGTGAAAGCAAACTCTTTCTCCCAGTAAAGGGTTTGCTCAATGCCATTGTCTCCACGAAACAAACAAGCACTTAATTCAAAATTATGAAATTTTTATATGGATAAGATGTGTCTCACTCTTGACTGTTTGTTTGGGCACAGACCAAAACTCAAAGTAACTGGGCAACATTGACTTAAATTTAATTTGTCAGTCCGTTTAGTCACAGTCGCTTCTGTGACCAAGACTGCACAATTTACAAATGTTTCCTGAGATACAGGGCGTGTTAGGTAAGTAAGCCGCTCAGAAAGCACACTGAGCAGATTTAAATGACTTAACGCTCTGCTCCACGAGAGCTCTGAGCGACATTTAAAAATGGAGAATAATAATTCTTTGCTTGTTTGTGTTTCTGAGGTGACGGTAGATGAAATGGCCCTGTGTGAAGTTACTGTCCCCTGCTGTACCTCACTGAGTTCGGCGCTCTGTTTGGACTGAACCTCATATCTGGCTGTGTTTAATACCCACAACATTGACATTAATAATGAAAACTATGAATAATATTAATACTACAAGCCTAATAATAATACATTAATAACCGTAAAATAGCTCTACATTTTTTAAAAATGAAATTAAATGATACAAATTTGAAAACAACAATTTTTACCGTCTTATTTAGCCAATTAATACATAACTGCGTAAGTCGAAATCAGTTCATCGTTCCTGACAAACGTATTCGTCAATCCTGCCTGTCATCTCCACTTGTTTCCTGCAGGTGGCCATTGTGTCCACTCCCTCTGATCACTGATAAGAAATGCTCAGAAGCGCTCTGAGCAGTTCAGCAGGAGCAGAACTGAACAAGTTGTTAAGATGATTATTTTACTGAGCCACTCATTTACTTAACGTACCCATAGTCTCAACTGTGACATTTCTGTGGGATTACTGCTGTACATGTCCAGCCCCATCAATCATTAAGGGACAGTCACGTGCCCCTCCAGAGCAATTTATTTCACTTTTTCAGTCACTGTCCAATACACACTTTGTACACTTTTTTCTTTTCTAATGAGAACAGTGAATGTGATGAAGGGATAATTATAATTGTTACTGAGAGTGCACCACAGAAGTTACATTATATTTGCACAATTCCATTCTTGGGAATGCCATAATGTAATTGTGGGAAGGGCATTTGTTTGTGTATTAACCAATATCAATTATCTTACTAACACATTCATTGTTGCTATTTTTAAAAAATATTGTAACCAATTTATAAACTGATTTTTATTTTTATTTTTAAAAAAAACATTGGACTCATGGATTATCAACTCAAATTAAATCATACAGTGCATTTTTGGGGGCAAGAGTCATGCAGTTTAAATGAATCAGAAAGTAAAGGTGTTTCATAAGATGAATAACGATCATGTAAATTGAATATTACATTTCCTCTTGCTCTATGGCAGGGGAGAACATTACACAGTACACTGAGATTCTTGTAAATGGCCTGTCAAAGGATATAAAAAAAAATTAGATAGAACCAGGTTAGGACCTCAATATACCAACAGATTGATCCACTCAAGACCTAAATAGGTTTAGGACAAATAAAACCCAAAGTACAATAACAAAAATGAGTGATTGTCTCTACTGAGTGAAAAGCCACCAAAATGGCAGAGCTAGTCTTTACATTAAGCTAGTTGCATGGAAGGGCTCTACTGTGTTTTTATTTTTAATAACATTGCTTTAAGCTACTGTTTATTTCTTTTAAGTATATTATATGTACATATTTTATCTATAGTAGACATGTTTTATTTTTGTATACTATTGTGGCAAAGTGGTTGGTAAGGGGAACAGATGTCGCGGTGATGCGGTGCAGGAGTGATGAACAGACAACAGTGATTCAGTGAATAAGTGCTTTATTGCTCTTTTCCAGGTCTGGCGACCGTCAAAAATAATAAATCCCCGGCAATACACAACAATGTGTAAAGCACGGGGATAATGAAAACAAGGGCACAGTCCTGAACAAAAACAACGGTAAGGTCACCAGTCCTGGGTGATCGAAAACGTGCAGGTGCTCAGTGCAGTGGTGCTCCGGATAGTGCTCTCCTTTCGACAGCTCCGGAGATGTGCGTTAACTGTCTAGTGCTGAATACAAAAACAAACAGTTACACGGACAGACACAACAATACAAACCACGAACACAATCCACTCTGAGAGCTCCTCTCTCAGTCCTTCCCTCTCTCCACTCGTTTAACCCAAACGAAGGCGAAGATCAGCGTTACCCTGGCCCCTATATGTAATCCCGCATGATATCGAGGTAAACGGTTGCAGCTGCCTTATTACTTGCAGCTGCCTTCGTTTACCTTTCAAATCAATACGGTCTTACAACAGAGTCGCGCTTCCCTCCAGGCTGATCCACTTCCCTGACCCGGAAACGAACTGTCAGGCCGGCCCTTCCAGATACTTCTCCTCTCGTTCTTTAGCGCCCTCACAGGTTGGGAGGAAGATTCATCACCAGAACTCATCTTTCCGTCACAACTATACAAACACCAGAACTGAAAAGTGCCTTAGAAGAAGAATATTTGAAAAACAAATTAGTAAGAAAGGAGGGAAGGGTAAATTGAGTGTAAGATATCCAAGGTTAATGGGTCCTACAGTAATAACAAAATAGACAATGCGACTGGTATATGAAAATCTGGAAAAAATGCAATGATCTGATATATTTATTAAGTGCTGTGAATATGATGTTTGAATTTAGTTGGCAAGCTAGACATGGCCCCTTTAAGAAGTGACTGCTGCCTAGCTTTCAGCTGCTGTGGCCAGTGTTGCTAAATACCTTTAAATAGAAGGGCTACACGTTATAACAAACAAAAATTCCAAACCAAAATTTATTTTAGAAAAGTGTTGACATGGTTTTCATTATACACAGCGAGGCTCGAGAAGGTTCTATGTAGGTGCATGATAATGAGTGATAATGTATTTCTACAGAATGGAGATAAAGATGGAGATATCAAAAAATGATATTTACATTTCCCACTTACCTAGTCACCTTCAAATATAAATTCAGGTGATCCAAGAAGCGCAAAGGCTCTGAATAAAACTGAGCTACACTTTAATAGCCTCAACACAAAATGCCAAAGTAAAAGTATGGCAACCAGCAAACCAAGGCTCTAAAAACATTTCCTTACCTTCCATTAGCATCCCTTGTTGGTTTGCTAGACCACTTAAACTGAATCTCATTTATTATGCCACAACACATACATTTTATGGAAATGCTTAGCTTCCTATACTTGTTCATTTTCTGTGTTACAGACTATAGGCCCCACTTATAGCAGCTCCTGACTTTAATAAGTGGGAAGGCTAAACAACAAAACCTGGTTTTATATATATATATATATTGATTAAATATTGATTTGATGTAGATTTTTCTTCTGTTCACTCACTTTGCATTTTGTTAATTGATAAATATAATCTATTAACATGTCTATTTTTGAAAGCATTCTTACTTTACATCATTTTTTCACACCTGCCTAAAACTTTTGCACAGTACTGTATATAATATAGTATATGGATATATTATATATATATTATATATATATATATATAGATATATATATATATATATAAAGTTGTAGTCCAAGGAGGAAGCTGCAGGACTGCAACTCCCAGAATGCCTGGGACAGCAAGAGAGGAAGCACCTGAGGCCAATTAAGGCCTGTGTAAAGGCAGGAGATGAAGAAAAGCTTTAGTTAGTACTCTAAAAAAGAGTTTGTTTTTTGTTTGTTTTTGTTTTTGTTATGATTATTGTAAATAATAAAATTGCACAGAAGTGCTATTGAACTACAGTTCTGTGTTGGTGTGTGTAAGGGTAAAAAATATTTTTCTCCCCAATTTAGAATGCCCAATTATGTTTTCTTACCATAGCAACTCTCCACAACAGCTCAGAAGAACTAAAGGTCAGTGGCTGTCAGCCAGTCCCATCTCCAAGCCAATAACCTCTTTACACCCAGGGGCGAGCCACCAGAGCCTGAAAGACAAAGGACGGTTTTGCCTGCTTATCCTACACCAGAGCCAATGACAGTGCTAATAATACAACTCCAGTCTTAACTTCAGTTTTACCATTTGAATTTGGAATACAGACCCTGGTGTTTTTACTTTCTGCCCATGGTATAGAACCATTGAATTATTATTGTAGTCCCTCTGCATTGCCATTGAAGATTTGGTAAGGGGCATGTAAGAACACTTACAAAAAGCATATTTGTGTAAATTAAAGTTTTCTTGGTATGCTGAGTGTCAGTTATTACATTGACAGAATTGTTTGTTTACATTCTACAAAATTAACTTTCTTGCAGCAGAAGAAGGAATTAGAAAGGGCATTGATACACTGTTACAGGCAACATCAATAGAGGCGATAATTTAATTTAACAAGCTTCTTTAAACAACAACAAACTGCAAAGGGCACTCCCCCGTTAAGGTAAACACAGCAAAACTGCCATATCTGCCTTCTCATCAAAATTGTCATTTCAAAGGGGTCACTTTTAATGAGTTTCTTAAAGCACCTGGGAAACCAGGTGCATACATTAATTACATTTACAAATACGTGTCATATTTTGCTAATCACCTTTAAAAGAATGGCTACAAATCTAGGCTACTCGTTAATGAGAATACATTCTGATGCATTATTTCGCCTACTACAGTAATTGCTTTTCCATTTTGTGTCCTCTTATATATATATATATATATATATATATATATATATATATATATATATATATATATATATATATATATACAGCTCTGGAAAAAATTAAGAGATCACTGCAAAATGATCAGTTTCTCTGGTTTTACTATTTATAGGTATGTGTTTGGGTAAAATGAACATTTTTGTTTTATTCTATAAACTACTGACAACATTTCTCCCAAATTCCAAATAAAAATATTGTCATTTAGAGCATTTATTTGCAGAAATTACAAGGTTGTCCTGGAAGAAAACTTGCTTCCTTCTGTTCTGACAATGTTCCCCAACTCTGAGGATTGGTTTTTCCAGCAGGACAATGCTCCATGCCACACAGCCAGGTCAATCAAGGTGTGGATGGAGGACCACCAGATCAAGATGCTGTCATGGTCAGCCCAATCTCCAGACCTGAACCCCATTGAAAACCTCTGGAATGTGATCAAGAGGAAGATGGATGGTCACAAGCCATCAAACAAAGCTGAGCTGCTTGAATTTTTGCACCAGGAGTGGCATAAAGTCACCCACCATCAATGTGAAAGACTGGTGGAGAGCATGCCAAGACGCATGAAAGCTGTACATGAAAATCAGGGTTATTCCACCAAATATTGATTTCTGAACTCTTCCTAAGTTAAAACATTAGTATTGTGTTGTTTAAAAACTTATTTTCTTTGCATTATTCGAGGTCTGACAACACTGCATCTTTTTTGTTATTTTAACCAGTTGTCAATTTCTGCAAATAAATGCTCTAAATGACAATATTTTTATTTGGAATTTGGGAGAAATGTTGTCAGTAGTTTATGCTCTTAGAATAGTAAATAGTCAAATTTATCAAAACCTTAGAATCACTGATAATTTTGCAGTGGTCCTTATTTTTTTTCCAGAGCTATATAGATATATATATATATATATATATATATTATATATATATATATATAATATAGTATATTATATTCGACAAATCGACAAAAAGAGGAGTTTTAGTAAAAGCTGGCCTATTTTTTTATTAATTGCTTTAACAATAGGAACGTGATTTTTGTCTGTCAGTTTGACTTCTGTGGTTTTTTGTGACTGTAAATTGTTAATGAGGGTTTTCTAAGGCAGGGTCTCAAGTGCTTTTATAGTTCAAGTAAATCCCAAAGATGAAGCACTGTCTAACCATAAGAACATAAGAACATAAGAAAGTTTACAAACGAGAGGAGGCCATTCGGCCCATCTTGCTCGTTTGGTTGTTAGTAGCTTATTGATCCCAAAATCTCATCAAGCAGCTTCTTGAAGGATCCCAGGGTGTCAGCTTCAACAACATTACTGGGGAGTTGATTCCAGACCCTCACAATTCTCTGTGTAAAAAAGTGTCTCCTATTTTCTGTTCTGAATGCCCCTTTTTCTAAACTCCATTTGTGACCCCTGGTCCTTGTTTCTTTTTTCAGGCTGAAAAAGTCCCTTGGGTCGACACTGTCAATACCTTTTAGAATTTTGAATGCTTGAATTAGGTCGCCACGTAGTCTTCTTTGTTCAAGACTGAACAGATTCAATTCTTTTAGCCTGTCTGCATATGACATGCCTTTTAAGCCCGGAATAATTCTGGTCGCTCTTCTTTGCACTCTTTCTAGAGCAGCAATATCTTTTTTATAGCGAGGTGACCAGAACTGCACACAATATTCAAGATGAGGTCTTACAAGTGCATTGTACAGTTTTAACATTACTTCCCTTGATTTAAATTCAACACTTTTCACAATGTATCCGAGCATCTTGTTAGCCTTTTTTATAGCTTCCCCACATTGTCTAGATGAAGACATTTCTGAGTCAACAAAAACTCCTAGGTCTTTTTCATAGATTCCTTCTCCAATTTCAATATCTCCCATATGATATTTATAATGTACATTTTTATTTCCTGCGTGCAGTACCTTACACTTTTCTCTATTAAATGTCATTTGCCATGTGTCTGCCCAGTTCTGAATCTTGTCTAGATCATTTTGAATGACCTTTGCTGCTGCAACAGTGTTTGCCACTCCTCCTACTTTTGTGTCGTCTGCAAATTTAACAAGTTTGCTTACTATACCAGAATCTAAATCATTAATGTAGATTAGGAATAGCAGAGGACCTAATACTGATCCCTGTGGTACACCGCTGGTTACCACACTCCATTCTGAGGTTTTTCCTCTAATCAGTACTTTCTGTTTTCTACATGTTAACCACTCCCTAATCCATGTACATGTGTTTCCTTGAATCCCAACTGCGTTCAGTTTGAGAATTAATCTTTTGTGCGGGACTTTGTCAAAAGCTTTCTGGAAATCTAAATAAACCATGTCATATGCTTTGCAATTATCCATTATCGATGTTGCATCCTCAAAAAAATCAAGCAAGTTAGTTAGGCACGATCTCCCTTTCCTAAAACCATGTTGACTGTCTCCCAGTACCCTGTTACCATATAGGTAATTTTCCATTTTGGATCTTATTATAGTTTCCATAAGTTTGCATATAATAGAAGTCAGGCTTACTGGTCTGTAGTTACCTGGTTCAGTTTTGTTTCCCTTTTTGTGGATCGGTATTACGTTTGCAATTTTCCAGTCTGTCGGTACCACCCCTGTGTCAAGAGACTGCTGCATGATCTTGGTTAGCGGTTTGTAAATTACTTCTTTCATTTCTTTGAGTACTACTGGGAGGATCTCATCCGGCCCAGGGGATTTGTTTATTTTAAGAGCTCCTAGTCCCTTTAACACTTCTGCCTCAGTTATGCTAAAGTTATTTAAAACTGGATAGGAACTGGATGACATGTGGGGCATGTTGTCAGTATCTTCCTTTGTAAAAACTTGTGAAAAGTAATCATTTAACATATTTGCTATTTTTTTTTCTTCCTCTATGATTTTGCCATTTGTATCTCTTAAACATTTAATCTCCTCTTTGAATGTTCTCTTGCTGTTGTAATATTGGAAAAACATTTTGGAATTGGTTTTAGCTTCCCTTAGCAATGTTCATTTCTATTTCTCTCTTGGCCTTTCTAACTTCCTTTTTGACTTGCATTTGCAGTTCTGTGTACTCTTTCTGTGTACTTTCTTTTTGGTCCTTTTTTAATGCTCTGTAAAGTGCCTTTTTTCGCTGAATATTTTTTTTAATTGATCTATTAAACCATTTTGGCAATTTAGTTTTACATTTAGATTTGTCTACTTTAGGGATATAATTGTTTTGCGCCTCTAGTACTACATTTTTGAAGAACAACCATCCTTCTTCTGTGGGTGTTTTCTCTATTTTACTCCAATCTACTTCTGTTAGTCTCTGTTTCATGCCTTCATAGTTTGCTTTTCTAAAATTGTAAACCTTAGCTTTAGTCTTTACTTTTGAGGATTTAAAAAACACTTCAAATGAGACCATGTTGTGGTCTGAGTTTGCCAGTGGTTCTCTGACCTCTGTTTTAGTTATTCTATCTTCGTTATTTGAAAAGACTAAATCAAGGCATGCCTCCCCTCTAGTCGGTGCCTTGACAAATTGTGTTAGGAAGCAGTCATTTGTCATTTCCACCATTTCTATTTCATCCTTCGCGCTACCCACCGGGTTTTCCCATTTTATTTGGGGGAAGTTGAAATCCCCCATTAGTATGGCTTCTCCTTTGCTACACACATTTCTAATGTCATTGTATAACAGATTATTGTGCTCACCGTCTGAATCTGGCGGTCTATAGCATGCTCCTATTATTATGCCTTTTGAATTTTTGTCTGTTATTCTGACCCATATTGATTCGGTTTTATTTTCTTTGTCCAGGTTTAACACCTGGGCTTCAAGACTGTTTCTTATGTATAGCGCTACCCCTCCTCCTCGTCTGTCCTGCCTGTCTTTCCTATACAGTGTATACCCACAAATATTATATTCGTCCCCATCACTCTCAGACAACCACGTTTCTGTAACACCTATCACATCATAGTTACCTGTTAGTGCAGTAGCTTCAAGTTCTAGAATTTTGTTTCTGATACTTCTAGCATTTAGATAAATACATTTAATGGTTGTCTTACCTGAGTTGTTGTTCTTGTTTTGATGCGGTCTCCCTTCTGTTTTTTTGTTCATTTCTCCCCCCTTCCTTTCTAGTTTAAATGCTTCCGAACCTGCTCGAGGATCTTTTCTCCAAGTAGACTAGTTCCCTTGTTATTTAAATGCAGTCCATCCCGTCTATACAGATAGTCCTCGTTGTAGAATGTGGTCCAATGATCAAGATAGGTGAAGCCTTCCCGTGTGCACCACGTCTTCAACCATTCGTTTTGATTTATTATTTCCAGCTGTCCATATGGTCCTTTGCAAGGTGCGGGTAGTATACCAGAAAATACCACAGTTTTGGTTTTCTCTTTTAATTTCCTTCCTAGCTCTCTGAATTTGTTTTGCAGGGATTTTGGTCTGTCTCTTCCAATGTTGTTTGTACCGATGTGGACGACTACTACCGGGTCGTCTCCTGTTCGTTCTAGGAGCCTGTCCACGTTCTCAGTGATGTGCTTGACCGAGGCTCCCGGAAGGCAGCACACTGTTGTAGTAAGGGGGTCCAAACTGCGAATTGAACTTGCTGTGTTTCTCAATATGGAGTCCCCAACAATCATGACCTCCCTTCTTTTTACTGTCTTGTCACCACTGTCAATAGGGTCCTGGATGTTGTTCCTTTCATTCTCTTGTTGTTGGTTCTGCTCATCAAAATTCTGAAGTGACTCAAATCTGTTGGTTGTTTTGATTTCTGGTGGTTGTGTTTGACGAAGTTTCTTTTTTTCCCTGCTTCTGCCTACCTGAACCCAGCTGTTCTGACCTTCTATCTCCCTGGTGGCTTTCAGTCTGTTAGGGGTGATGCAGACTTCCATGAATTGTGGGTGTGCCAGTTCCTCAAGATCCTGTTGCTGTCTCACTTCTTCCAGCTCCATTTCTAGCATGCTTACTAGTTTATGCAAATCCTGGATCGTGCGGCACTTTACGCACACTTGGTTTAGCTCCGCTGGGTTTTCTCGGATTTCCCACATCAAGCAGGTGTCACAGATTACTGGCTTGAAGACCATGTTGAGGGTTTTTTTTTTTTTTGAAGTTTAGTTTCTTCTGCAGCCGTCAACCTGCTTTCAAACTGCTTCGAAACTGCTCTGTACTTTTCCACGCCTGTACTTCTCCCACTCGCTGTCGCTTCCACTCGCTGTCGCTGGGAAGACTGCCTCGTTTAACTGCGTTGTTCTGCTGTGCTGTCGGCTCCTCCCCTCGCCCGTGTCTCAAAACGGCGCTGAATTTGAATCAGCTGCTCCGAGTTTCAGCTTGTTTGTTATCAGAAAAACACACGCGGCTGTGTTTCCCCAATGTCCTCTGTTTTCTGATTAAAGCAATTCAAGATGCAATTTCTCCTTTCTGCTTCGAAACTGCTCTGTACTTTTCCACGCTGTACTTCTCCCACTCGCTGTCGCTTCCACTCGCTGTCGCTGGGAAGACTGCCCAAGCAGATGCTTCATAAGGGGGAATCCCTCTGAACAATCCACGCTACTGCAGGTAAAAGTTCTTCCTCAGGTGCTATACAGACTTTCTCAATACAGATGTATTCACATATTGCATCTGAATTCATGAGGGAGATTGATCAGGGCCTGGTTTGAGGTCTACATTTTTTAACCATCTTCACTTTACCCTTTTGTCTATCCTAGATAGGCATACGGCTCACACACTATAAGAGTCCACCTTTGGTTTATTACTGTGAACGTCTGCAAACATTAACAAATATATATATATATATTTTTTTTATATTGGTTACTAGAGCAATTGTAGCTAACAAAATAATGATCTTAATCATAGCTACATAGGTCTTAAATGTGCAGTTAAAGAAATAAATGTTATAAAACACAATACCTGGTACTACTTTAGTCTATGGGAAGTTCTCAGTTTATATGCCTTTTTCAGGTCATTTGTTAATCAGTACTTCCATTTCCTGGGTCATTTCATCTCAGTAGTGTCCTCTGCATTAAAGCATGTTTCTGGCTAAAAGAATAACGGTCAATAGGGAAAGCAGCTGGTTGGTTTATGAGAGGAAATAAACCATAGAATAGATGGGAACAATTTCACCCTCCAGGTGGAACACTAACTGAAAGAGTGGCTTTCAAACATATTTCCTTAGCCAAGTGTAGTACCATGTATAGGGCCTGGTTTACGAAAGAGAACGGAACTTTATGGTGCACGATAATTTCTATTATTGTGCATGTTAATAATTTTCGTATTTACTATTGCAGTTGTATTCATTATTGTGTGAAATAGTGGGCATATTATGGTGCACACTAATTTTATTGTCTCATACTATAGTAATCAGAATGAATATGTGATGAGGTGCAAAAGCAGGAGGAGAGGATCAGGTGTGTAAAGGCCATTTCCCAGGCTAAGCAGGGATAACGGATGAGATGGGAGAGTATGAAACAATGCAAGATCGGCTGTCAAGACATATGGACAATTAAACAGCAAGATCAGTTTCTTCATCAGATCAACATATGATGTTCTCCCATCTCCACAGAACCTAAACCTCTGGGTGGGTGATGATCCTTCATGTCCTTTGTGTTCATCACCTGCAACATTAATCAAGAAACAACTGGAAGCTGCTAGAGACTTGAAGATGCTGGCAGATGTTGGTCAACGGCTTATTTTTCCACCTGAGATTGCCACCACTAACCTTCGACCAGACATTGTCTTGTGGTCTGGATCAGCACGCCTTGTTCGTTTGATAGAGTTAACAGTGCCATGGGAGGATGCTGAGAATGAGGCGTATGAGAGGAAGAAACTTTGGTATGCTCAACTAGCTGCTGAAGCAGAACAGCGAGGATGGAGAGTCCAAGTTTACCCAGTGGAGGTGGGTTGTCGAAGGATTTGTGGCACAATCTACAACCCGGTTTCTCAGAAATGTCGCGTTCAGTGGCCAAGAGTTGTGTCGCACAGTGAAGAACTTATCTGAAGGAGCAGAAAGGAGCAGCAACTGGCTGTGGTTGAGAGGGAAAGATTCTGGATGGGGATCTCAAGCACAATAGAAAGAAAACGATGCTAATGTACGGGTAAGTAAGCTGGGCTGAGCTGAGTGGGGGATGGAGGAGGGTGATGCTGGGTCACAAGAATCACTGTCGAGCCATCTTGAGGTGTCGTGGGCTAGTCGACAAAACACAGAGGACAGAAGGTGCCCACTTGAAGACCCCAGAGATATACCTTACTTAGCTCAATCCAAACAGTTGTCATGCTGATGCGCTGGGAAGGCCACACTGTGGTTGATCCCCGGAGCCAGCATCACAGCCATTGTGTGTGCTGATGCGTTGGGGAGGCAAAATAAGCTGATCCCTGGAGCCAGCATTAAACTTCAGCCATCAACACCAGGCAGAAGGATATCTACATCAATAGATGGAAAGAAACGCAAATGGGTGGAGATGCAGATGGATCACATTAATTTACTGTTAAGCTATGTCTTAGTTAGAACTTAACTTGGCGAGAGCCGAGTTCAAATCAGCATGAAGTTTTTAACATCTACTCTCATGTAATGGAAATCAGAGCTGGGATAAGTAATCGAGTTACTCGAGTCGTCGCGATTATTTTAATACTAAACAATCTTTTTAGTATTTGAGTAATTGCCTTAATATATGCATTCATGCTAGGTGCGTTCTCAAATACTTCTGATCAACTGTTCACTCGGTCTGATCTTGGCAGGAATACGGAACAGTAGATCAGGATTTGATTGAGAGACTGAAGGTGATACATTAATAAAAGATCAAAACAAAGAAACTCGTATATATATAATATATATATTATATATATTATATATATATATAAATATATCTATAAATTTATACATTTTCGCTCTTGTAAAGCGAGAACAATAACTTATTTCGTGTCACCCGATGTACACTGCCGTTAAAACTGAATGAATATATATAGATATATATATATATATATATATATATATATATTATAATCTATATATATATATATTATATATATAATATGTTATTGTGTAATGTTAACACCACAATTGTGGTTTGTAATCAGATTACCAAAATGGTAGTGAAACTAGTTTGAACAAAACTGACCATGTCTTAAAAAAATAATAATAATAATAAAAAACTAAATCTGTCATTTTTAAATGTCTTTCAAAATGAATTAAAAAAGCTTCAAATTATATAAACATATTTAATATTTATTATTGCTCCACAGCTGAGCTTTAACAGTTGTTCAGTAAAATTATCTAGCTATCTGTGACTTGATTTGACTTTACTTCCTGATTCCAAACAATTTCAAGAGGTTTGACTGGTGGAGCAAGTTCAAAGGCAAGACTTCCTGATTTTCTGATCTGAAATCAATATTCATAAATTCAGCTAAACACTGGTGTTTTAAGACTCAGTTATGGACAACAAAGCTCAGAACTAAATGACCACAATAATCATAAAAGTGAATCTATTTACACTTTAATTAGAAAAATGTATAAAAATCCGAAGAATTACATTTTAATTGATCTGTACCACATATTGTCAGTACCACTCTTCTGTCCCTTATGAACACGAAGTACAGTTGTATTACTTGTCAAATATATCGTTTTTTGGTTTTATTATGTAGTGGTTTTTTTTTTCCATCTTAAAAAAAATCCATAAATAGCAGTAATACTACCCTTTTTACATAATATAGGTGTAGTTTAAACTAGACGGGACTAGACTTGGAGAGTCCAATGATTTCAGCAGCTATCTTAGATCCTCGATTCTGACAATTTAGATTTGTTTGGAAATCATGCAATGTTAGCACAGAGCAAATTGAGTGGGCACTCTGTCTTCTACAATGTTAGGTGAATAAATCAAGTCATTACACTGCTACTGTCACCAGTGCAGCTGATACAGCCTGGGCTGACACTGTCGGAACAGCCACAAGTTATCATCAACCTCCCTCATTCTCCTCAAAGACAAGTGATGCTATTGATGTTGAAGGGCATGAGGGCTGACCTCAAAGCAATGTTTTAGATGAAAAAGAGGTTCATTTTTCACCTCACTCTTGGAACAATATGCATTGCCTTCCTCGCCTGGCCAAACTAGCTCAATGGTTTCTCTGTATCCCTGCTAACTCTACTCCATCTGAAAGGCTTTTTTCAGCAGCTGGTGCTATTGTGACAAGAAAACATGCCAGCCTTAGCCCTAGCCACGTTGATATGCTAGTGTTTTTACATAGCAACCTGGCATAATGTGTTTGTTTTTCAATATGCTGTGTTATGTTAAAATGTGTTCATGTCAATAAAAAGAAAGACACCATATGGTAAGAAATAGCAAAACAACTGGAAAATGATGGTATGTCCATCTCTTTGTATTTCACTGTAATTTTAGTCATCAAGTGACAGGGAACACCAAACACTGATTTTGTATTTCTGTAAAATGACGCTTCTTTGTTTTAATAATGTTCACCAATAATAATAATCATATTCACACACTAACTGATTTTATTAAAACTGAAAATCAATAAAAGTATATTATATTTAACTAATTCTCAGTATTAAATATAAATATGTGCAGATGTATTTTTTTTTTTTTTTTTTTTTAATAATTTACATGTTAATCCAGATCGCACATAAATATTCACTGTTAAATGTCACTTTTTTGTGTGTGGTGTACCCAGACTATTTCTTTGTTTTATTTATTTTGTCTCCATAAAAGGAGAAAAAGCAGACTATTTTCTTTTCATGGCTAGCTACAGTTGTTTTTATGTACTCACGCTGTATTTGTGTTGCTTTCTTCGCTCCCAGTGTGCATAGCCCTTAAAGTCTATGCACCATAAGTCCAGGTCAGTGGCGCCACCAGCATACAATGCATTTTTTAAATGAAAGAAAAAATCGAAATTAACAGATTAATCGATGAATCGAAATCATGATTCGTATTCGTGCCGATTATTTAAGTAATCGCTCAGCACACCTCTAATGGTAATGCATGATAATGTATTTAAATGAGGCACCCTGCTCTGAATAACAAGAAGAGCTTCATTCACATCGTATTCACTAAAGGGCGCTCTGTTTAAACCTCTATTTCTGGCCTGAAAACTAGTGACTCTCAGTTTGATTCTTTTTATCGACTCGATTTGTTTGATTTATTCAGTTTAGTGAATCAATTCAACAGATGTGTTTGTTTGATTCACTAACGTGAAATAAAAACATCTTGCTGAATTACTTGGTTATAAAAAAATGTTGGAATGGAAAAATCTGTAAGCAAGGGCCATTTAAGTTAAGTGTGTGTGTATATATATATATATATATATATATATATATATATATATATATATATATATATAGACACACACAGACACACTCACCGTAATGTACGTGAAAATTGTACGTAGGCCAATATAATCAAGTATATAATATATACTTTATACAAAACCCACTAACTAGAAGCAGCTTTCTAGAATCAGGACACAAAACCTCAATATCACAAATGTAATATAATGGAGGAAATAGAATAGTATTTTACTTTCAATGGAAATCTCAAACCGTAAAAGAAGAGGCCAGTATATAAGAACATAAAAACATAAGAAAGTTTACAATGAGAGGAGGCCATTCAGCCCATCTTGCTCATTTGGTCAGTAGATATTCTTTAGTCTACCCATAACTGACTATATTAATATTTTAATTAACTTCCCCAGAAACATCTTGGTTATCATAAAACTGAGCAGCTAGACATAGCATTGCTTGTTTACAGTACAGTAGCTAAATTTCTAAAAATGAGTTGCATACATGCGTAATGTACTGTATATGGGTAGAGCTACCACTATAGTAATTAAAGTAACAGTACACCCCATAATAGTTTGTTACAATTTTACCTTATCAGATCCAGCCAGGGAGGAGACAGGCGCTTCAGAGTACAGCCTGCATCCTCAGAGTGGCATAGCATCCATCAAACAAGGAAAACACTCACAAAGTCTTTTTCTGTGAAGGAACAGGTCCCATGTGGGAAGTGACAGTTAGGACATTATATTTACAGTACAGTACACTCATATTAGAAATGCCCCTAAACTCCACAGCAATTGGCTCTAGGTCATATGGTGACATACATTTTCCCCCAACAAATCAACCCAATTTATAGTATAAACAGCTCCAGGATGATGTAGTTTATAAATGTCATCCAAATACATTGAACAAGAAGTTAGTGTTTATCCAGGGTTAAGTACATCCAACTATTAAAACCTCCATTACATTACATGGCTGAACAACACTGGGAATTAGGCCGAGTACAGCCTCTGTCATACTATTTGGATGGATTTCGTCCCTTGCTAACAGTATATATAGTAGAGCTATTTGTATTATAAGGGAATTTCTCCATTGCCAGTAAGAGGCTTACTTCCACTTGTTTGTTCACTTCTTGTTAGAGCTATATCCTGACTGTAAACATTATTTCAAGTAATAGTAGCTAAGAAAATAATTCCATAAATCTATCTGTCAGGCACTTTCATTCCAGTCAAAAAAAAAAAAAAAGCTTTTATTATTATTATTATTTTTTAGTATTTATAAATTCAGCACTATTGATAGATTAATAATTATGATGTGGAAATCTGTAGTGAAGTCTCAAAATAGTTAAGAAATATTCACTGCTGCTCTTACAGCAGGGTTATACAAGTGCATGCAATGCAAGTTAATAAGTATTAGCAAAGATAATGTGCTCAAAACTATAAAATATTTGAAAACAATTCATCAAATGTATTAATAAACTAGCTAATGTCCCACTATGATCAGTGGTAAATACTTAATTATCACTTAACACTTTATACACACAAGTATAATGTGTATAAAGCTTTATCGCAGTAGCTTTATTACAGTAATTAGAATTTATGGCTCTCACAGTAGCATATTCGCTTTGAGTCTCCTGTGACATTGTCTTGGATACAAAGCTAACAGAGCTCCTGTTGTCAGTTTTATATCCAAATCCAAACCCTCATGACCAACTGCTTTGCAAATTGTCATTGGTATAACAAATTAGTCATTCCTGTCTGAGACAGCAGTGTGTACAAAATAATGTGTTACATTTCACAGGTTTTTTTTTTTTTTTAAATAAAAGTCTGATGCTCAACACAGTGTATCACAAAATGATATGAAGATCAAAAAAGTCCACAGCAGAAATATATTTAATCTTATTCACACTCACATGTGCAAAAAAAGTGCTCAGAAATGGTAAAATGCAAAGGTTTCAGCAGCCCCTGCTGCTATCATCACTGCATGATACTTAAACACATTTTTATCATTTATATAGTCTCAAATAATTTGTATTAACAATATACATATGAACCCAATTGGTAATTAGACTGGCAGCGACAATCAGATCATTATAATAAACGACTGATGTATTAGAACACAGTATACTGATTTATTCAGAATTCTGTTAGCATTTTTTAAAATTAGCATTTAAAAAAAAAAAAAAAAAAAAACACAACATTTTTATAAAGCCATATTGTCAGTTTTAGATCTTAGTATCCAGGCATTATTTATCAGTTAACGGACAATGGACCAAATTGTTAATTGGGCAAACAGCAGCAGTCAGGTCATTTAGGCAAGTCAGTTACATTTCAAAGCACAATGGAGATTAGCATTATATATATATAAGTCAGAAGACATTTATCAGCAGCAGCCCATCTTTTACATAGACCCAAGTCCAAAAACACAAATTACAAATACCAAATAAGTTAAGTTATTACATAATACAATCATTCAATTAATTGCAAACAATTATTTAATGAACACATTGGCATGATGCAAATCCCCAGTTAATAATTGAAAACTTTATACGCAAGGCCAATGCTAGGATCCACTGGGACCTGGTGCAAGAGTGTGAAGTAACCCCCCCCCCCAAAAAAAAAAAAACTAATCTAATCTAATAGTTTTTTGACATTTTGTTCCAAATATGAGTACAAACCTTGAGTGATTTTTGGGGAATTCAACGTCACTTTATTTAGATGGACAGGTTTAAGTTTCATGATTTCAAATCTTACCTCTTTGGTACAAAAGTCAGGCCAAGTAGCTGGATCATAAAAATCACATAAAAATGTGTCTCGGATGTTGATTAATTCAGAAGTTACAAATATTTGCGGCCACAGCTGTCTCTCTTGACGACCTTTGTTTTGCCAATGATATACACTGCAGTCATGTTACTGCCCTTGATCACTGTGTCACCTGATCTGCATGCACCCACACCTACTATCGAATTCTGTTCAGCTTTCCCCATTTCTGGAAGACAGTTTGCAATTGTGCAGTAGACAGATCCTAAAAAAGTGTCCAGGCAGTGTAAAACATGCTGTATTGTTAATAGAATATATATGTGTTTGTGTTGGTTAGATTTATTACCTCTAGTCCTCTGTTCCTTAGAAGTAAGTTCTTTATTTGCTTTAAAAGCTTGGGATTGCATGGGTTGAGTTAGCCATCAACTCCCAAGTCACTTCTATCCAGGCTTGTCTCTCATTAGCAGCTAGCTACACAGCTGGTGGAGAACACTTTACAACAAAAGCTGTATTTTTGTCTTAAGGCAACCAATAACCCTATCTGCAGGGAACTTGCCCTCCATGCCAAGTGGGATTAGAAGTTGTAAATATGTTGCATTCCATGTATCTGGAGTGCACCTGGCAGTCAAACTGGCTACCTTCTAAAGCACAAGTGCATATGGAGCCTGCATCTAATGAAATATTTAATGTTCTGAGAGGGCATTCCAAAAGGATGAATCTGCTCAATATCCTTGGAGCTATTCGATCAATATGTTTTGGAGCAACTATTCTACAGCATTAAATAAAGCTTGTGAGGCTTTGTTGTGGTGTTTTTGATGTTACAATTTTCACTTATAATATGAATTAAAAGAAAAAACAAAACATATTGGACACCATGGAATAGTATTATAGTGTACAGTAGTGGTATTCAACTACATTCACTGGACGGGCAGGTTTAAAAAAGTAGATACCTTCCCGTTTCCCGTGAGTACTACACACATAGCTCCTTCCGGGGGGGGGGGGGGTAGCTTACATACAGAGTTGTAAACAATGAAGGAGAAGGGTTATTACCAGATAAAGTGCAGGGATCGCTTGTTCCTGTATTATGCTGTGTTGCTAATAAATATTAGGGGACACAAATTCCCTGTAGACAGTGGTGACCTTTCAACTTTGCATATCTGCAACTGGCATTTGTAATGAAGGACAACTGACCAGGGCTGCAAACTACTTTTAGAGTAAACCTTAAAAAAAAAAAAAAAAAAAAAAAAAAAAAGCATGGCCCCAGGACTGAGCTTACCACTGCTATGTTCTGTGCGGGTGGGTGTCTTTGAGATAGATGCAGTTTGAATCATTTGCAATGCAATCCACAATTTTAAAACAAAATTAGATTCATCCCTGCTAGCCATTTAGTAGTAAAACTGATTTAATGTATGTGTTTCGGTGCGTGCAGAATGAAGAAATTGAATGCTATTGAGGATGGGACATTTTAATAAGCGATGAATCTATCATTTCAAATAAAAAAATGCAGGACACACTTTATTACAATCACTATTCGTAATTGCATAAACATTAATAAAGACTAGTCACTTATTAAAATGCTGTGCTCTCTTTTTAGAGTTCTTCATTCTGCATTTTATGAGAAAGTAAACACTTGGACAATTTAAAAGCCCATTTAGTTGTTTGATATTAAAACTCTGTAAATTAAAGTGATTTTACGATTATTACTATTATAATATACATTTTATATGACAGCCTGGTCTCACTAACATCTCACATATATATATACACACATTGTTGTCAAAAGGTCCAAAATGATCAACTGGCCGTATCTTCTGATACTAAGAGTTTAAATAAGGTGTTATGTTAATCATGTTGTGTCAATCATGGCAGAGATTTCATGTTAAATAAAACAACAAAAACCCTGTAACGTTTTGCTAAAACTGCCCAAAAATAGACAACCCGTCTAGCATCATTTTCTCCTGCAAAATGCCCCGTTGGCAGCACTGCAGCTGGTGGGGGGGGACAGATTTGGTCTGTTGGCTGTCAATTGAAGAATGGTGGTTCACAGTATCTGCATTTTTATTTTTTTTAAAAAAGGAGTTATAAGGAGCCCTATGAAGACCAATAGTTTCTAACATAAATAACAATACAGTACTGCTCTTTTTTTCCCGCTTCTTGGAGAAATTGGAGAATTTTATTTTAATCTGATATAAGTTTTTCTTAAAACCGGTATTTGAGAAACAAAATGAGAAGCAAATGAGACATATTTCAGAAAGATAAGCAGTAAAATATCAATGGATGTATGCTACAGTACATGTGTAAAAAGAAACAAAAAATAAATGAGAAATACTTAAAATTCTAACACTTTGCCAGCTTTATTAAATCCAATCAAATATTTTACATTTAAGCGATAGTGCCCGTCAATGATGGTTTACCCTGTGATCGTTGACGGTGATGGGAGTTATGCATCCCGAGCTGAGAGTTATTCATCCCTTCCTGGGGTGACGCATTTGGTCCCGCCCACCGAGGGATTTAAACCGTCATCCTGAGGAAGCCATTTATCCTTTTCTTTCTCAGGATGGTACAGTAAGACTGCTATATCTAGCTGAGCATGTTGACAGGCAAGAGCTTCTGAGTCGTGTTGTATTTCCCTTGCATTTGTGCTGAAAGAAGGCTTGTCTCTTTCCTGGAATCACCGACTCTCTAATTAAAGTCTCTTCTTATTTCTTTCAGCAGCCTCCTTATTTGTGTTGTAGGTTGCTCTGTTTTTTTACTGTCTGTTGTGTGTGAGCGATTGTCTATTTCTTTCGTGGGAGAATACAGTTCCTCCATGTGTCCGGTGCCCTCCGCTACAATGCCGCGTGTACTCCAGTAAAATTCGGCCATACCTGTCGGACGACAGAGTAGCAGCTATCCAGGGTTGCCTCTTCCTGTTTTGACAGGGACTGCAGGTCACCCTCGTATTGTGCCAGAAACTGTTGGGTCTGATGGCTACAGCCATATCGGCCATTCACCTGGGTCTACTTCACATGCGCCCGCTACAATGAGTTCAAACTACATCCCAAGTGCGACAGACACCATCGGCTGACTGTGTCTCGTATGTTCTCGGCAGCCCTACGCTGGTGGAGGACGATGACCTCGCACCTGTGCGAGGGAGTATATATGGGAGTGGTTTTCAACCACCAAGTTGTGATGACAGATGCATCCAACTTGGGTTGGGGGACAGTCTGGGAAGGCAGAAGAATCCAAGGATCCTGGTCGAACCGCTGGACGTCCCTGCATATAAACTTGCTGGAGCTGCAGGTGGTCTCCCTTGCTCTCTGCCATTTCCCCCCATTGCTAAGAGGTACACATGTGTTTGTGCAGACGTGAAACACCACAGTGGTGGCGTATGTCAACCATCAAGGTGGCCTACGGTCCACAATTGGTGCTGAGACATTCCAACGTGCATCTACCATCAATTAGAGTCCGCTAGAACTGGAAGTCGATTGGCTGATGATACTGAATCGTTTTCTAATATATGATAAGTGTAATCACACTGTTGCTCCATTTGGGATTCAAAAAGGTGTTATGCTGCAGTAACATAGTTTAGCATCAGAGTGGGTCATAATATCATTCTGTGTGTGAAAGTAACAGAACTGAAAAATACAGAGGGGGATTTTAGGCCATTCTCTGTGTCTACTTGATTTCTGGTCACAAACTCCCCCACTGAAAAGAGACTTAAACTAACTACTGAACAAATGGCTTATCTTTACGATCGCTGAATGACTCTTTTGGCGTCGCAAGCCAGACAGTTTTGGGTACTTTGATATGTAGGACAGAAAACAGTCCATGTCATAAATTCAACCGACAGGGGGCGGAATAGCGGACCAATGGTGAACAAGAGGTTGCATCAGAACGAGAACAAATGAGAAATACTCCATGCCCAAAATAACCAAAATCACAGGGGTAAAGAGAAGATTACTAAAACATGAGCGTTACACCTCAAACAGGGCTCCGGACATGAACTCCAGGGTTCTGAAACACAAACCAGTCTTTGAACTGTGATATTCTGGACATCCAACCTGCGACCAGCTGGAACAGAGATACCATTTTCGGAGAATCTAATAAGAGATAACTATTCTAGTGTTTGCCTTGGTGTGGGAGTCTGCTGCGTAAGACGTCTAAAATCCTAAGGTACTTCTAATCAGATCACTAACTTAGCCCCGATTGATCACCGGAGAAAGAGTTCGATGAACATTTGAAGTCGACATAAATTGAAATATATTCAATTTATTGAGCTAGCAGTGAAATATCCCAGACATAACCTGACAAAGAGTGCACCTATTGGTGGAGAAATTGCTGTTTCCGTGGAATACCTAAATAGTTAATGACTCTTGTTCTTTGCAAAGACATTTGTTTTGTATCCTGGAGTGGAGATGAAATGTGAGGAATTCATAGCCTTTGTTGAAATGAAGTACATTTCAATTGAATACAAAGAGTTTGTAAGGAATTGTAGGAACACTAGTTGGACACACTAGAGAGAGCTTGTGCGTCACATTGGAGGTGTGTTTGTATTGCTTCTGAAAGGAGTTGGGTAAAAGCATTGTGTTTTGTGAGATTTGCAAAGGGCTTTGCTGTACTTGGCAGTGTTATTTGTTTGGCTAAGAAATAACTGGTCATAATTTCTGATTGTTACTGAGTAAACCATGGCAAAAAGTATATCTGCAGGTGAAACTGTAGCAGTCCGAATATCGAGCCGGGAAAACCCAGGATATATTGAGAAGATAGAGGGTCAGAGTCTTACTGAACTGGAACTTTTGATATCTGATGTGTCGAGCCAAGAACTTGTCGATAAAGCTGAAAAAGCTGAGGCAAGTAAGGTGCTTAAACCAGCAGTGACAGTTATAATTGACTCTGGAAGAGTTAAATAAGGGCCAGAAGCTGGTACAAAAAGATGAAAGATATAAAGAAGAGATAGAGCGTAAATTGAGACACGCAAGTATAGAGAAAAATCTGTGGAAAATAGAGAAATCTGAGTTTGTGGATGAGAACAGAGACCTTCACAAGCAAGTGGAGGATCTGACCCCTGTCCTGGGTCAAGCAATGGTGCGGGGACGCTTGAGATTTGAGGATTATATTGAGTTGGTCTGGGAGATGGGGGAACCTATTCTCTCAGGCTGAGATAGCTCACCACCCCATCGGTTGCTCTTGCAGCCCAACAGCATCTCTCTGGGATAAACAGGAGTACAACCGTGACCTGCCGCTCACGAGAGCTGAGTTTGAGGCCAAAATAGCAGCGTTCGCTCACAGAGTACCCTATTTTGGTGCAGCCGAGAATGCAACCGAAACGGAAAAAAATGTAAATGGCCACGACACACCCCTTGAGGCATGACTAAACCAGAACACTCCCCCTCCCACCCCTTCGGTCTGTCTGATTGGGTGGAGGAAGCATGATAGGGAGACCCTGCCAGAGTCATACCAATGGGATCCCTTGTCAAATCTAACACCCTGTGTTGGCCACAACGGGGGGGCACTGGAAACAGTTCATAGAACAGCTTGTTCAGAAAGGCAACGCAAAATGCCTTTACAGTAATATGGTTGTGGACAGAGTGCTGGAATGTGAGGCGCTGTTAGACACTGGATAGGAGATTTCTTTGATGTCTTTCACCACATTTGAAAAACTTAAACAAATCATGAAAGGCGACAGACGACTCAATTTGGAAGCTTGTAGTTTGAGTATCCCCAGTTATACACAGGATCAGGCAGAGATCACTCTCAAAGCATGGTTGGAGTTCATGTTTGAAAAAATGAAAGTAGTGCATCCTGTGTATGTTTCCAAGTTTGAAACTGAAGGGTTACTCGTTGGTCAGGATTTACTGGATAGGTTAATACCACTTATTGACTGCAAGCGGAAGCAATTGTGGGCTCAGCTTAGGTTTCCTAAGCCTGCTGAACCAAGCAGCAATAGGAAACAAGAGTGCAGCGTAGTGGCCACAGAAGCTGCTACCACCCCCCACACTAACAGCCAGGGTCCCATTTTGACACAGTGTTGTGAAGGGGCAAAGAATATGTGCAAGTCAGGCTTTCTTCCAGCCGTCTCAACAGTTCAGTGAGCTGAACCTCATGGTTTGTGGTACCCCCAGACTTGAGTTAAACCAAAGCTCCTCTGACCTACTGGTGCAGAACATAACAAAGGGGGGTGTCAGGATCCCTGCTCACACAGTCATGGGATTCCTAATAAACACTGAGGATGAATAATCTGACACTTCATATGTTAGGTAAGCCCTTGGTAAATAAATTGGTGCATATAACCAGCAACCAGGTTCAACAACTCAGGTACCTTGGGTACCAGTCTTCCGGACAGAGGCTGGTGTATTACTAACTATGCATATCAGTATGTTATGTTGTGTAATCTATGTTTTTATATAGAGTAGATGTTTCCAAAGCTTAATATTCTCGAGATCAAGGTTGATGAATGTTGCTTGTTGATGCTTAACTTGCTATAATAATGAAATGACCCTGCTTAATGACTTTTTCATGTCTTGAAGGACTACAATGTCCCGGGACCTCGTCGCCCTCAAAACGGGGGTAATGTAGCATCAGAGTGGGTCATTATACCATTCTGTGTATGAAAGTAAATATACAGAGTGGGATTTTATGCCATTCTCTGTGTCTACTGGGTTTCTGGTCACAAACTCCCCCACTGACAAATAATGCTTTTAAACAGAGTTATAAATTTACTGCTGAACAAATGGCTTATCTTCATGGTCGCAGAATGACTCTTTTGGTGCTGCAAGCCAGACAAGTTTGGGGTACTTTGACATATAGGACAGAAAACAGTCCATCTCAGAAATCCAGCCGACAGAGTGTGGAATAGCGGACCAATGGAGAACAAGGAGTTGCATCGGAACGAGAACAACCAATGGGAAATACTCTATGTGGACTCGGTCTACTCTCGAAATAATCAAACTCTCAAATCACAGGGGTAAAGAGAAGAGCACGACACTCAAACAGGGCTCCCGACACGGAATCTGATACACAAACCAGTCTTTGAACTGTGACAATTTGGAGGTCCAGCCTGCGACCAGCTGGAACAGAACACTCTAATACGAGAAAACTATTCTAGTGTTAGCCTTGGTGGGGAGTCCGCTGTCTAAAATCCTAAAGTACTTGTAATCAAATCTCTAACCTAGCCCTGATTAATCACTGGAGAAAGTGTTGGATGAACATTTGAAGTCAACATAAATTGAAATATATTCAGTTTATTGAGCTAGCAGTGCCAGAGTTTGCAATGAAATATTCCAGACTTAACCACATGAAGAGTGAACCTATTGGTGGAGGAATTGCCGTTTCAGTGGAATACCTAAATAGTTAATGATTCTTTGTTAAAGTTCTTTGCAAAGCCATTTGTTTTGTACCCTGGAGTGAAGACGAAACACGAGTAAGGCAGACCCTGGAACCTGGACCTGTCCTTGCCAGCAGGAGAGCTTTCGAGCGCCTGTGTTGTTGAAGACATGGATCAGCTGGAAGAGGCAGTGCACGTCCGTTTATTCAGTGAGTGGTGTTTTAATCCTCTTATGAACTTGAGAATAAGCAGACCTTAAAGTAAAATTAATGTTTTGTTTTAGTGGAATGTAAGAAAATTATTGATGTACACTATAGTATTTGTTTGTATGTGATTTATAGGAATTGCTGTAGGCTAGAATCCAAATTTAGCTATCTTGATAATAGATAATTCTCGATAGGTTGTCTTGATGCAAAAAGCATCTTTATCTTGCAAGAGTGAAAATTGCCTTCTGAACCAAAACTATATATATATGAGACTGATTTAACGATGCTTTGATTATCAAATATTAACTAAAGTAAATATTTGTATGACTAACGATACCCCTCTTAAGACTAACCTTCATCTTAAGATGTCAGGAATGCAGTTGTAACCTTTAAGGGAATCTCCCATAGACTGCATTGAACCGCTAATCAACCAGCTGCAGTGGGGTGTAGTTATTTATATTTTCTTTTCTGTACTGTTTAGTCTTCTTGGTTTAGTTCCTTTCATTATTAATTTAATCTAGTTGTTGCACCTTTAATTTTTCCTTGTTTTAGTTTTATTTCTAATAAAACTGTTCCTTCATATTCACTTAGAAATGTTGTCTAGTCTGATTATTTCGATCAAGGTGGGTTCTACATGACTTGAATTCAAACAAGTTATTTTATTATTATAATTTAAACTAGTCCAAATACAAATGTACCTTGCACACTACATTATTGGTGCCCTGTGCGAGGAATTCATAGCCTTTGTTGAAATAAAATACATTTCAATTGAATACAAAGAGTTTGAAAGGAGTGTGTAAATCAAAGGGGAAAAAAAATCCCATTTAAATGCATCAAGATCTCAGGTTGTAACACAACAAACTGTGAGAACATCCTATACTTCCTATAGGCACTGTATGTACTGTTGAGATACGAGAGGTCGGCACAGGTAGAAAATCTGGAACTGGGTACCCTCCGTCAAAAATACCTGGGTAAACAGATCATTTTGTAATAATAATTACATTTATTAATGTTTTTGTCTGTGATACGTATTTAAATATTATATAGTACACACACATTTAGTCCCTTCAGATCTGTAGACGAATGTAATCTTTTTCAATACTGGAAACATAAAAATAAATAATAATAATAATAATAATAATAATAATAATAATAATAATAATAATAATAATAATAATAATAATGATAATAATAATAAAACAGCTCTGTTTAAATGCAGTTATTAATGTTAAATGTGCATCATGCTGCAGGATGCTTAGCAACATATATTGGCCATATTCCGCTGTTGTTGTAGTTGTTGTTGACATGGCTGTTATATTCAGTTTTAAAACTAATGCAGTAGTACAGCACCGCTATTACTTTATGTACTGTCGCAATAGCTACCTTAAATTTAGCTATCTGGGTTTTGACAGCTGTTGCAAAAGAGACATGTGCATCTGTTTGGATGTAACAATAAAGTGCCATTCCTGATAAAAAATTCTGTCTTGTGAATACTGTAAAGGATCAGTTCACTATTTTGTAGGTATCCAAGGGTGATGAAGTGTGTCAGCAAGTATTGCGCCGGACTTCAGGGTTTCAGTGTAACCAGTTTTATTACAGGGAAACAGTCAGAGCTCAAAATAAAATAAAATAACACACATTTATTTTATAGTCCAGTGGATGTAAGCCCCTTCCACATTTCAAACATTCCCATAAATAAGCGGGTTTCAAGGTAAGTAAACACTTTAAACAACTGTTATTTTGTTTCCACATTTTCTGTTTTTATAATCCACAGGATGGTGTAAATACCCCAAATTAATCCCTTTTTACTTCTTTCACAGGGCCAGCAGGCGGCACTGTTCTCCAGAACAGTCTACATAGACAGGTAAGTAGAAGTAGGTTGCCCCTTTGTGGATACTAGCTGCGGAGTTGGGTAAGGTAAGTATTAGGTCGCATAGGTTTGTAGTTAGGACCCTCCGCCTTCAGGCCCTGGTTTTATAATTTACTATTCTTTTGTTTTTTAGGTTCAGCAAAGTTTCTGGGATGGAGATATTCAGCCTGTGCTCCACACTGTCCCTGGCATTACGGTGTTGAGTCCACACCGGGTATATATAATTATAATAATAAAATAAAGGACAGGTTCCACACAATTGCATCCGTGTGCTTTTTCTTAAATCCTTCAGAAACGTTCTCTTCTCAAACCCCACTTCCATACACTAGAAGGGTGCACAGTTTATTTAGTCAAGGTCTCTGACATAAGATCACTTGGTCTGACTCTTGCCTTTTTCAGGCTTAGGTTGCAAAACAGTCTTTAACAGTCCTGCACAATACACAATTATTTTGCTATATCTGTGTGTTTTGTGTGTTGCTTTGTACTCTTCGAATTTCTTTTAAATAGCCTGAGTGGTAAAACGAAAATAAAAAACAAACAAACAACTCCATAGGAGCACTACCTAAACATACACTGGAACACCCTGTCTACCACACGGGACAGCTACACCATTTAGCCACTGTGGCAAAGTGGTGAATACGTGCAGGTGAGTGCAGTGTAATGTGGATTAATCACAAAGACGAATAATTTACAGGTGCAAGGGTGTATTAATGATTATAATGTCCAGAGCCTTATGGCAAAACCTGCAAACAATAATAATGATGGAAGTGGTACAGCGGCGTGTATCACTCCTGTTTGTAATCCCACGGGTTTGACCCACAACCAAAAAGTCCTGTCTTTTCTCACCCACACAAAACACAAACACAGACATAGTTCCTACAGTGTGTGAATTAAGTGCTCGTGGTGCAAAGAAAGTTCCGAAGTGAAAAGTGAGTGTTGATGTCCGGATTTAATGCTGGCCTACGGCTACAACTCTGGATCGTGCGAGTACTCTTTGAAAGACAAACAACACAAACAAACAGTGTTACAAGACAGACGAACACTCAGAACACTAATGGTTTATCCACAAATTACGGGCTTCTTCTAGGTTGTTGCTAACCATTTACAAAGGAACAGATAACTAAAGCTACGCTTCCCCCTATTTATACCCTCGCCCATGACCCCAAGGTTAACGAGCGCATCCGCTCCTCCAATCCGCGGATGTCATGTCGTCTACCATCCAGGTCAGTGAGCTTGGGTGCCGTAGCTCCACCCCCTCCCTAAATGGCGGACTTCTGCCTACCCTACGGAATAAATTGTCTTGCCATTTGCTTAAGGTTACTCTGTTCCTTCTTTCTAGTGCCCTCACAGGTTGGGAAGGAGATCTAACACCAAATGTCATTCGATCTCTATCACACCCACTTACAAAACAACAAAAATATTTCGATTGAGCCCTTTTGGGCTTGTACAAACATTAATTACTATGTTTATGCAAACTCCAAATCATAAACTATTAGGCTTCACTCAGCGGTGAACACTTTCTTTTGATATAACAACAGGGAAGAAAGGAACTGTAATTCATTTCTCCTGAAAAAGCTGCATCTCAACACAGCATTCTTTGTATTTTGGTCCATCCAGCCCACACGATTTCAAACCGCCTATAGTACACAAAAAAACTTGAGGGTTTGCCATGAGACCTGCCCTTTTAAGACTTTTTAGTGCCGCCTCTACTTTGGATGGATGATCTTCCCATGTTTCTGAGGAGACTACTATGTCATCAATGTATGCTGGCACGTACTCCAAGTGGGGTTTTAATACTCTATCCCTAAGTCATTGGAAGGAGGCTGGAGCCCCATGAAGGCCAAAAGGCATTACCACAAGGAGTAGAAAAGGTGGTTTTCTCCCGGGCGGTAAGGGACAGCAGTAATTGCCAGTACCCTTTAGTAAGGTCAAGTGTTGTTAAATACTGAGCTTTACCCAACTCTCAGTCAGTTTGTCTACCCAGATGTGGAAGGGGTGTGGGTAATTCACTGACCAGGAGACAGACAGGTGTAATTGAAAACACCACACAGGTGCCCAGTTTTATTTCAGGGGCGCGTTGGGTTTCTTTAGCCCGCAGAGGGCGCTGTTGGTCCGTGGTCTGCTTACCAACTATGGTAAACAGAACCACGGGAATACCAAGCAAGGGTAAACAGTTCAGGTGCACTCGCAGGTGCTTCAAAACAATACTACAAAAATCGAAGGCACAAAGAAACAGGAAAAATAAAACAGTAACAAAACTACAAAGAAAAGGCGCTGCACTCTGCAGCAATATCCCGGTCACCGCTGCCCGTGCGACCCGGATCACCGTCCTACGCTGCCGGCTACCTAGCCTGCTCAGCTATCCTTATTCAGGGATCTGCCCAAGGGTTCCTCTCCCTCACTGTCTCGCTCTGAACCTCCGTTCCATTCCGTTCGGTCGTGGACCAGCGTTTCCACACACTCTACGCGTTTAAAAGGGCAGATCTGAGGAAACAACAGAGCGTTAATTTATAGGGCTAACAATCTCCCAAGACGCGCTTCTCAGCCATTCAGAGAGGGGGAAAGTCCACACACCCACTTTCCCACCTCCCGTGTCACTGCCATGACTCACAGGCAGTTGTTGGACGACTGCCGCCCTCTTCCTGCAGCACCGTGAACACGCCAGCAGAGTCAGCACAGATCTTTCCCTGTTACACCAGGTCATTGGGTAAGCGTCAAAATTGGACACGTTATTCAACTGTCTAAAATCGTTACAGAATCGCTTTGGGCTTGGCAACCGATCGGGCTATTTGACTCTTCGATAATATTGAGTTTTAACATGTGCTGTACTTCTTTGATTACATCGACCCTCTTTGCTTCAGGGAGACGCTAGGGTTACACCTGAACTTTAACTCCCAGGTGTGTGACAATATCATGCTCTATTATCCTTTTGCACACTGGGAGGTCAGAAAACAGACCCCGGGTCTGGGTTAGCAACTTATTTACTTCCTGCACTTGTTCCTTGGACAAGTCAGATCCACGATCCACTTCTCCAGACTTCCCTACAGTTACCACCCCTACCAATGGTTCCCGGTCTACCCACAGCTTGAGCAAGTTAATGTGCTAGATTTGATTGGTTTTCCTCTTGTCCAGTTGGCAAATCTTGTAATGAATTGGCCCAACGGCCTCTATAACCTCATATGACTCTTTCCAGTGAGTAAAAAGCTTGCTCTCAGGGGTAGAAACTAATATCATTACCCTATCTCTGGGGGGAAATTCTCAGGTTTTAGCCGACTTAGTGCAATATTGGGTCACTGTCTACAAGCAAGTAGCTATCGCACTGAAAGCAGTGAAACTGGTGGGGTATGGGATTTGTAGTTTTTAATGTGTTATTATCAGTGGTCAGTGGACACCAATAAACTACTATCCCAGAGTACATTACGATTAAGCTATGACAGTGTGGATGCATTGTTAAATTCACCGCCGCACGAACCGATGTAAAACGGATTCACCAAATCGTTGTTAAATTCACCATGAGTTTCTCAATGATCTGTTGTTAAATTCACTGGTGTGTCACCAAGCAACGGTTTCACCAGGGTTAAGAGTCGGTGAACTGCAGCAAAACCAAAAAGAGGGGTTTGGGGGATGTCAAACTAGAAACAGGAACCAGGAAATAAACAAAGAGAGAGGTGGAGTTGGGTGGAGCTGAGCGATTGCTTGCGCTCAGCATTTAATGAATTAACAGAACAGTAAAGAAAAAGGTTGTATCAAACAAAAGCACAGGGCATGGCACATTCGCCAAAACAAAAGAGACAAACAAAACAGACTACACAGACAAACATGGTGAGCTTCTATTTTACTTATTATTACTATTAGTATTATTACCTCCGTCTCTAATCCTGTTCTCCACTCACCGAACACACAACCCCGAGTGAGTGAAAACATGCAGCTTTTATGCAGCTGTACCAAGACTCGATTGCTAATCAATCATTCAATTGGAGTCACGGTACAGCTGCACGTGAATTAATAAAGTGCAATTCCCCATGCTCATATATTATTACTTTTTCCTTGCACTTGAAGTGCTGGCAATCCTCATGCCTAAATGCAAATATACATTTTAAACACTTGTGTTACACAGACCCGTTTATATCCCATGTACCAATGACTATACACCAACATTAACACACAACATATAACACAAAATACACACAGGGGCGGGCCCTTTGCCACATTCACACAGAATAGAAATGGTCATACAAGATCTCTTCACAGATCTTTTTGTGGATTTTCTTAACAATGAATTATCTTTCTTTGCTCCAATTCTCACACACCTTCCTTCTCGTTCTTTCTCTCTCTCACTGGCCTGTCTTTTTTTTAAAGGGTAGCCAATTACCCAATTAACCATTAATTGTCTACAAGTTTGCAAAAATTACTAGAACTATGAGGTCTACTCTGTAGTCCCTACGTTGCCCTTAGTAGCGGCAGAAATACTTACCTGGCACAGGGCCTTTTGCATCCTAAGGCTCACAGTACCCTTGTATGACTCTTACAATATACAGTACATATAATTTTCTGTATATTGTTTATTAAAGTTAAAATATCTCTGTAGGCATATCTGAAATATGCCTCCCATGAAACAGATCTATTTGGTTTCTCATTTGGTTTCTCCAGCACTGGTTTCAGGGTAACTACTTGAGAATTATATTACATTTAAATGAGAAGTAAAAGGGGTTTTCAAGCTTTTCTCTGAGACGTGAAAGAGACATACATGAACGGTACATTTTTCAGCTGAGACAGACAGCTTGCCTGCTCACACTAGCTCATCACCGGATTGTTCATTCAGACTGCTTGCCTGCTCACACTAGCTCATCACCGGATCGTTCATTCAGACTGCTTGCCTGCTCACACTAGCTCATCACCGGATTGTTCATTCAGACTGCTTGCCTGCTCACACTAGCTCATCACCGGATTGTTCATTCAGACTGCTTGCCTGCTCACACTAGCTCATCACCGGATTGTTCATTCAGACTGCTTGCCTGCTCACACTAGCTCATCACCGGATTGTTCATTCAGACTGCTTGCCTGCTCACACTAGCTCATCACCGGATTGTTCATTCAGACTGCTTGCCTGCTCACACTAGCTCATCACCGGATTGTTCATTCAGACTGCTTGCCTGCTCACACTAGCTCATCACCGGATTGTTCATTCAGACTGCTTGCCTGCTCACACTAGCTCATCACCGGATTGTTCATTCAGACTGCTTGCCTGCTCACACTAGCTCATCACCGGATTGTTCATTCAGACTGCTTGCCTGCTCACACTAGCTCATCACCGGATTGTTCATTCAGACTGCTTGCCTGCTCACACTAGCTCATCACCGGATTGTTCATTCAGACTGCTTGCCTGCTCACACTAGCTCATCACCGGATCGTTCATTCAGACTGCTTGCCTGCTCACACTAGCTCATCACCGGATTGTTCATTCAGACTGCTTGCCTGCTCACACTAGCTCATCACCGGATTGTTCATTCAGACTGCTTGCCTGCTCACACTAGCTCATCACCGGATTGTTCATTCAGACTGCTTGCCTGCTCACACTAGCTCATCACCGGATTGTTCATTCAGACTGCTTGCCTGCTCACACTAGCTCATCACCGGATTGTTCATTCAGACTGCTTGCCTGCTCACACTAGCTCATCACCGGATTGTTCATTCAGACTGCTTGCCTGCTCACACTAGCTCATCACCGGATTGTTCATTCAGACTGCTTGCCTGCTCACACTAGCTCATCACCGGATTGTTCATTCAGACTGCTTGCCTGCTCACACTAGCTCATCACCGGATTGTTCATTCAGACTGCTTGCCTGCTCACACTAGCTCATCACCGGATTGTTCATTCAGACTGCTTGCCTGCTCACACTAGCTCATCACCGGATTGTTCATTCAGACTGCTTGCCTGCTCACACTAGCTCATCACCGGATTGTTCATTCAGACTGCTTGCCTGCTCACACTAGCTCATCACCGGATTGTTCATTCAGACTGCTTGCCTGCTCACACTAGCTCATCACCGGATTGTTCATTCAGACTGCTTGCCTGCTCACACTAGCTCATCACCGGATTGTTCATTCAGACTGCTTGCCTGCTCACACTAGCTCATCACCGGATTGTTCATTCAGACTGCTTGCCTGCTCACACTAGCTCATCACCGGATTGTTCATTCAGACTGCTTGCCTGCTCACACTAGCTCATCACCGGATTGTTCATTCAGACTGCTTGCCTGCTCACACTAGCTCATCACCGGATTGTTCATTCAGACTGCTTGCCTGCTCACACTAGCTCATCACCGGATTGTTCATTCAGACTGCTTGCCTGCTCACACTAGCTCATCACCGGATTGTTCATTCAGACTGCTTGCCTGCTCACACTAGCTCATCACCGGATTGTTCATTCAGACTGCTTGATTGATGTTCTAAAGGCCAGTATAGTTTTAAAGGCCAGCATAGTGGGCAAAGTATTCTCCTTATTAGCAAGAGTTGCTGGCTTTTTGCAATAAATGGTTGTGTGACTTTTGTCTTTGGAACTCTCTACATTCACAGGATCAATAGCAGATACTCTTTATCATATATATGTCTAGCCAGCCAGTGTCTGTATAGTAAAGCCAGTGCCATCTTGTGATCTGACACTGTTTCCTTTTGTTTTGCTGGCAATACATTGCTGTGCGCCAGATAGGGTTGCGATGCCTACCAATGTAAAGACACTTTCTTTAGACACTAATCTAGCCTACATTAGATGTGTCAATGGCAGATAATTACAACTGAAGAGTGTCTCCTGAACTTATGTAAAAGTATCTTAGCATACAATGTTTCTTCCTGATGTTTTGAACTTTTAAAAACTAAACTTTTAGGACTGTTGAAGACACATATTACAAAATAACTAAGCTTATATATATGTGTGTGTGTGTGTGTGTGTGTGTGTGTGTGTGTGTGTGTGTGTTTTGTTTTGCTTTTAACACACCTGGGGGTAGTTCTTAGTTTCTCATGATGTACCCAATCCATCATTATAGCAGTAAAGGGGTTTAAATGATTCATTATTTTTGTACACATTACAGAGCATGTTAAACACTGTTCTTCATTTTATTCTGAAATTCTTTTTGTAGGATCACTGTTTATCAAAGTGACTGTAGTGCTGTTTAACCCCTCAACCCCACATTAAAGGCACCAGTGAGTGATGAGGATGGATTACTGTCAAATGCTTGCAGAATATTATATTTTTCAAGAGACGCCACTTGGTTGTGAAGATATATTAAAAATGATTTTTAGAAAGACGAGTTAGAGCCTCTCTTTCAGAAAGTTTATTTCACCTACAGATGGCCAATACAATGGAAAAGGCCCCCAGTTTTGCTTAGGTTATCTCTTGGAGAGCAGAATGACCTAAATTATTTAGAATTCTTAATAGAAGAGTATTATAATTCCTCTGTCACCTGCAGAGGACAACGAACTGTCAAGGTCAAGCACATATAAAACCTCTTGAACCACTTTTCTCAGTGGAAAATGTTTGGTTCCTCAACCCCCATTGGGGAGAAAAAACTCCTACTGCAACTGAAACATTTTCATTATCCATCCTCTTCTCCCCGAGGCTTTTCAGAGCTGTCACGACTAATCAGTGCCAGTGAGACCCTGCTTAATGACATGTACTTCATTGAAAAGAATTGGGGCAAGGCATATCATGCATTAATTTCACAAATGACTGAAGTTGGCCATTCAAATGGAACTGCTTTTAGTGGCTTTATGATGTGCCCTGTCCGACCGCTGGAGTGAAGGGCTGTACATTAAACCAATACTTGGACAAAAGTGAGAACCAAGTGAAGTTAATTAGATTTTTTTTTATAATTTATAGGCTTTACAGCATTCAGAATTGTATCGTACTGTACTATCCACATTTTATTGTAATTCAATAGGGGTAGAACAAATGTTAATTTGTGTCGAACTGTTGAGGGAAAGAAACCTGAGTATGTGAACCACAACTTACTTCACTATCACCAGACGTGTGATTGGTCAACTACTAGTTTCTCTCAGGTTGAATGTCACTTTATTCAAAAGGTATAAAGAAAAAAATATAAGTGAAAACATGTGTGTCAATATTATTATACATAGTAATTGGATTGAAAGCAATAAAATTACTCTTCACAATAGAATTCAATGGAAAACATGCATATGCACATAATGAGTGTGTGCATATACAGTGCCTTGCAAAAGTATTCAGACCCCTGACCAATTCTCTCATATTACCGAATTATAAATGGTACTTTGAAATTTCATTCTATTTGATATTTTATTTTAAAACACTGAAACTCAGAATCAATTATTGTAAGGTGACATTAGTTTTATGTTGGGAAATATTTTTAAGAAAAATAAAGAACTGAAATATCTTGCTTGCATAAGAATTCAACCCCTGTGCTGTGGAAGCTCCCAGTTTGCACCGATGAAAGAAATTGCCTAACGAGGACACAATTACCTTACCATTGGCCTCCACCTGTGAACCATTAACGTTGCTGTCACATTTTCTGGATAAAAATCCCACTGTTGAAGGATCATTGGTAAGGCTGTGAATCTGAAGAAAAATTAAGACCAAAGAGCATTCTACAGAAGTAATACAAATACAAAATAATATCCAAGTGTTTGGATATCCCAGTGAGCACAGTTGAATCAATAATGAGGAAGTGGAAGCTGCATCACACCACCCAGGCACTGCCAAGAAAAGGCCGTCCCTCAAAACTCAGCGCTCAAACAGACTTGAGAGAGAAGCCACAGAGAGGCCAACAATCACTTTGAAGGAGCTACAGAGTTCAGTGGCTGGGAGTGGAGTAATGGTGCACCAGTCAACCATATCAAGAGCTCTGCATAACACTGGCCTGTACGGGAGGGTGGCAAGAAAGAAGCCATTACTCAAAAATTACCATCTGAAAGAGCATCTGGAGTTTGCCAGAAAGCATGAGAGTGACCCAGCTGTGATGTAGGAAAAGGTTTTGTGGTCAGATATGACCAAGATAGAGCTTTTTGGCCAAAACTCAAAGTGCTATGTGTGGCGCAGACTTAACACTGCCCATGCTTCAAGACACACCATCCCTACAGTGAAGTATGGTGGTGGCAGCATCATCATCATCATCTTGTTACAATTGAAGGAAGAATGGATGGAGCAAAATACAGGAAAATACTACAAGAGAATCTGCTTCAGTCCGCTAAAAAACTGAAGCTTGGGAGGAAATTCACTTTTCAGCAGGACAATGATCCCAAGCACAAGGCCAAAGCAACATTGGAATGGCTCAAGAACAAAAAGGTGAACGTCCTACATCGGCCCAGTCAAAGTCCCGATCTCAATTCCATAGAGAATCTGTGGCACTATTTGAAAATTGCGGTCCACAAGCATCGTCCAACCAACCTGAACAACCTAGAGCAAATATGCCAAGAAGAATGGGCTGAAATCATTCCAACAATGTGTGCACAGCTGGTACATACTTACCCCAAAAGACTTAAAGCTGTTATTGCAGCGAAAGGTGGCTCTACCAAATATAAATGTGTGGGGGTTGAATACTTGTTCAAGCAAAATATTTCAGTTTTTTATTTTTCTTAAAAATATTTCCCGACATAAACCCAATGTCACCTTACAATAATTGATTTTGAGTTTAAGTGTTTTAAAAAACAAATATCGAACAGAACAAAATTTCAATGTACCATTTGTAATTCAGTAACATGAAAGAATTGGTCAGGGGTCTGAATAATTTTGCAAGGCACTGTATATATATATACAATGGGGCAGGAGGGTGATTAATCAATCAATAAATGATAGATGAATAGTCATTAATTGATTAAATATTGAATCTAATAATGACAGTGAGTCCGTCAGGGAAACTCCACTATTAAATGGTTGAAAATCACCATTAGTGGCTGTTTACTGAAATGGACTCCAGTTACAGTAAAAGACTGAATACTGGGAAACCTTAATATGTACTCTTAAGTGTCCAAAATAAACATGATAACCCTTTATCTTGGCCATTTACCAATACATCTCAAGAACAACAACCAAGAGCCTTTGGATAATGACCAAATGTCTCACTTTCGAGCATTGTAAGGCTTCAGGAGTCCTAACTCCCAGTGCCATATAAATTTCATGTTGGTTATGAAAGAGTTAAAATGTGCATATGCATGTTCTTAATATTGATAACAGCTAGAGGGTGCTTGCGTAAACCCATATCAGACCCATCAAGGAATATTCAATCTAGAGCTCTTGATGAAAATGTAATAAATCCAGCAGAAGTTCAGTGTGTTGTTGTTGAGCATGTGATAAGGAGCAAAGCAATCTCTTCTCAATATCAAGGATTTAGCAAATTACATACATTTTCTGGCAAAATACCAAAGCCAAACCTGGAAACTATTCTCTACCTTCTCCTCCCTCCTCCCATCCTCCCATCCTCCCATCCTCAACCATTCCCCTCCTCCTCCCTCCACTGCCTCCTCTGATGACTTTGCCTCTTTCTTCTCCTCTAAAATTTCTGATATCCGTAAACTCTTTAACACCTCTCTGACTGCACCTACCAGGCAACCTGGCATGGCTCAACCTCCACACCTCACCCTCTCTCAACAGGGATCAGTCTTGGGTCCTCTCCTGTTCTCTCTCTACACCTGCACCCTGGGCTCCCTCATTGCATCTTATGGTTTCTCATACCATTTCTATGCTGATGATGCTCAGATCTTCCTCTCCTTCCCCCACATCTGACCCCACCATCCCCTCCCGTATCTCTACTTGTCTGTCTGCTATCTCCTCCTGGATGCACCCTCAAACTCAACCTCTCCAAATCTGACCAACTTTTCTTCCCCTCATCTTCCCTCTCCTCTGATCTCTCTATTTCCATTCCTCTGGAATCTACCACACTCTCTCCCTCCTCCTCAGCCAAGAGCCTCGGAGTAACCCTGATCCTGCACTCTTTGTGATAGCCTCAGCTTGGGTAACTAATGTTTTTTTTGGATTTTATTTAATTTTGTTTATCAAAATAAAGATGTGCCCTAAATGCTTAACTACATCCCTATCTTCTGTGTCTGCTTTTTCCACTGCTAGATTGCCTTGACCACCAGCCAAATGATAGGGGCAAGTATAACCCATTGGTGAATTGTAGACAAACATAACAGTTATGGTTCACTGGGAAGCAAATGTAAAGATGCCTGACAAGCTCCCAAAATCATGGTCAAATGGTGATGTAATTATGAATCAGAGACAGGATGACTTTGAAAAGCTGTGGTCTGCTGACTAGAGATATGAATATTATTCAAGGCTCAGATAAAAAGCTGTTTTAAGCTACAGATAGCTATTTTTGTCTCGGACAATGACTCAAAGTTTACCACTCAGAAGCAGACAGCATTGTGACAGCAGAACAACTCTGCTCCTTTTTAAAAAAACAAAGTACAAACTAATATTTGTATTAAGAAGCTTTCAAGTTTTGTGTTTTTGTTTCAATATATAACTATGAATATGTGTGACAGCTTGCAGTTTGGATGTTTGCTTATTTCCATGGAAGCTTGTGACAATCTTGTGAAAAACATTTTGTGTTACATATTTTATTTGAAAAGACTTGTACTAAGGAGCTGTCATCTGTTAACCTGTACGTGAACCCAATGACTGGTGACATCGGCACAAAGATGATGATGCTCGTCCCATTTATCATAGGGCCTACATGCTACCATTTCAGAATGTTCGCAAAGGGGTTCCACAGTGAACGATTGCCATGTCAAGAACTGAGTCGGAGCAGCAATGCAAATACACCACAAACTTGCAGATATGGCAACAGGAGGTGAAGGGGCTGAATACTAAACATGTTTGATAACATTTTCAATTTGTTTTGATGTCTGCATCTTAAAGATATACCCTGTTTGTAGTAGAGATGGTTACAATGGTTCAGCAGCCATTGATGCTGTTCCGGTTCTTACATTGATACCACATTTTAACTATTACTACCTGCTTGTGTAATCCTGAATGTATTATCATCTGAATTTGTCTATTTCATAGCATATGTATCACCTGTACTCTCTGCTGCCTTATAATTCTGCTTCTCCCTGTATGCTCCAGGCCTTAGTAGACAAGAACCTACTGATCAGATATAGCTAGTAACCTATTCTATCACAGCAACCATTCAAAATCTTTACAAATCACTAAATAAATGAAATTCAGTAAAACTTTAACACCTATAGATAATGAAATATTGTAATTAATAGTACCATATATCAAACCTTGAAAATCATCAAAGAATGTAATTCAGTGAACTTTGACACATTACAGAACAAACATTCAGTAAAATGATTCTATACTTTGATACTTGCTGTTAAGGCATTTTAATAATGTGCAAACAAAATTAATAAAATAAAAGTTCTTGGCTGCTCAATAACATAAACAGGATTCAAGCCCTTACTGATGAACTACAAGAAAAATCAAGAATGAGGTAATTGTTTTAATTTGCTTAACTGCAACCATTTAAAGCACACAATGCTCTATCTAAGGTTTTGGAGGTCAAATCATTCTGTAACTTTAATTTATCTCAGTCTGTTGATCCTTTTTTTGGCAACTAAATCTCATAGCCGTTTTAGCAGCAGAAGCTGTGTGCAGAATACACCACACATAATTCATCAAGTGATTACAGATCAGTTGATTAGACAGTACAGTTGATCAGAGATTGGATAATTGACTCTCTATTGTATTATACTTTTCTTTTCATAAATCTTTTGATTCATAAAACCCTTTTAGTGGTGTTTTTTTTTTTAAACTAGAAGCAAAGCCTCATATCTCAGGAAGCATTAATATACAGCAATCAGGAGTATCAATAGGGTAATAATTATAAATTATAATAAAAGGATACGATTTTGTCACCGAATGTCATAGAAATTGTGCAAATCGTGAATTTGAACAAAAGTCTGTGAAATCTTGTAAATGAATGTAAAACAAATTTGGTTAGGCACTGTAAAAAATAAATAAAAGTGAGTATCTTATCTAAATTGTTTGGTTGTGTTGCACGCAGCATTTATGTGTAGCTATCTAGGTCAGTGAATGAGATTTGTATTTTGTAGCTCAGCGAGCATGTAAATGAACACAGACTGCATGTTATTGTAAACTCTCGGTTGTGATCTTCACATACATAATAGCACTTGTATTTTTTAACAAAAAAGTGGGCCTGCATCTTCAAAAAATATCAATACTTACATTTATTTATTGAAACTCCTAAGCATGTACCCAAGTCGGTTGAAAATAAATATTGTACTTTCTCTATAACTAAACATTGCTAGTCTTTTTTTCTGATCTTTGCGATGGCCAGCTTCTTGAAGAACTGCTACCTGGTCGAAGACTTTTGTGACGACGGGCCTAGGATGATTTGAAACTATATATAATAGTATATATATATATATATATAATATATATATAGTATATAGAACGTCTTGCACGTCTGCACAGAGAAATCAGAACACAGTTTATTTCAATTTTACTACACGGCTGGTGTGAAAGCCTGCATCGTACAGTATTCTAAAAAAAATAAAAAATAAAAAATAAAGAATGTTACGTTGGTGTGAAAGGACCTTTAACTAAGTTTTGTACTATAAAGTAACATTTAAACTTGCTAGCAGTCAAAAGCAATATTCTTTAAATTACTGGTTTTGGTGTACTATTTAAAAGCTCTTGTGTATGTTGATGTTGCTAAACCTACATTATTTGGTGGCGTTTCTTGACCTTTCTGTGAATTTTAGTGAAATGTACTAAAAATTACTGTGCTAAAATCATAGCCTTAATTATAATATAATGAGGACAAAAGAGATATTGGGAAGAAATTAGGGGGGACATGATTGAAGTCTTTAAAATCTTAAAAGGAGCTGAGAACTTAAAGAGTAAGCAGCAGGGTTCCAACAACTTTTTTACACTTATACCTTTAAAGTCTGTTCCAAAGCTTTCTTTTTTTAAATTTATCACTGTAGTGATTTAAAGGACAGATCTCAAACCCCAGTACACCATTTTGAAAATAACTTTGAAACAGACCTTAAAGTAATAAGGGTAAAAAGTTATCAGGATGTTAACAATGATAAGAAAAAGTACAGGTATGTTATTTAAACAGTTGCAGCAACACATTGCAACACATACCACTATATTTTTCAGAACCCAGCTACTTAGTCTTTAACCATAATTAATACTGTAAGCACTGTACAGAAACCATGACCAGAGGACACAGCTGGAAATGAGGTGAAGACAGAGGAGATACTTCTTCACACAATGTGTGGTGAGAGAATGGATTGGGCTATCTAGACATCTTGTTGAAGCAGAATCACTTGGATCCTTGCAAAACTTGATTGTATTTCCGGAAGAAGAATCTGCCCACTAATCAACACATCATATCCAAGTGCCATAAAAACTCTGAGTAGCTTGCATTCATGTTGCTTCTTTTTGTTTGACCTCTCAGTCATGCGTGGGGAGGCCAAAGAGGAACCATTCACCATTTTCTTTTTCCAGTCATGGATTGTCTTTTGGAAGGAAGTGGCCCTACGAGCCACTTCCTATCCATTGCACTAGACTACCTGATGTCACTGTGTGTTAGCTAGCCGGTCAACATTGCAGACAGCTGTCAGCACCCATGGAAAATGTTTTAAAGGTGATTTTTTACTTTGCTACTTCTGATACAATAGTATGCAAACTATGGAAGAATATAGTATACACCACATGGTAAACTTTTTTAAGGATTTACTAAGACTCCTAAAAATAATATGGATTTTTCCTTGTTCTAAAAAATAGGCATACATGAAGAATGAAGCCAATGTTTAAAAAATATAGCCCCTTACTTTAGATGGTACTTTTTTAAGTACCAGAAAATATATAACCTACAGCATACTGAAATACACATTGATTGCAATAGCCACTTTGCAGTCTGTGTGAAGGTACAGAGTACCTTAAACTATATTTATCAGTACATTGAAAGGATATATTTGAGGATGATGAATTGCACTGCTAATATAGATTTCTGTAATATACTATAAGAGAACACTGCAATGGATTGTAAGATGTATATTACAAAAAACAGATGCTTATTTCATGCATTATGTTCCCTCAATGTATCAATGCACTCTTGATTTCAGAAAATATTAAAAAAATAAAAAATTCCAAACAGTGTAAGCTAAGGTACTGTATAAGGTTAGATTTTGCTATGGACATTTTTTAATGCCAGTTACTGAGTGTAAGTTTATTTATTTTTTTGTTTTATTCAGACATAAAAGTCAAATTAGTCTTTTATATATATATATATATATATATATATATATATATATATATATATATATATATATATATATAATATATATATATATATATTATATATATCATAATATATACACCTATTATATACCCTAGTATTTCAATGTCTAATATCTATTGCTGTGATAAAATAATAATGGGATATAAACCCAAATACATTGACTCTATTCTGCTTTCTGTCCCAACTGCATTATGTATGGTTAAAGTAAATAATGTTGCCATAACAATATGAATGCACTTTTTCAAAGTTCTTTTGCCCATTTATAGGTTTGCTAGCTTCTAAAATATACATGTGACCCTCATCTGCCCTTTCCGTGCTCCTCAATATTAGCACTATGATGACCAAACAGCATGATGTACTGTATTTCTGAAATGCAATTTAATTAAATATTTCTTCAATCTGAAGTAAAATGCAGACAATCCTAGCCTTGTGGCATGGGACATTATCCTGCTGAAAAAATCCATTAGCTGATGGATACACTGCTATCATGAAGGGATACACCTGATTGGCAATGATGTTCAGATATCCTGTGGCATTCAAACTTTCCTCCACACCATCACACCACCACCACCACCAGCCTGCAATGTCGGATGCATGTACTCATATGGTTTTCTCCATACCCTAGTCCTCCCATCAGCGTGAAACAGCAAGAACTGGGATTCATCAGAAAGTTTTTTCCAATCCTCCAGTGTCCAGTGTTTTCGTTCCTTAGCCCACTACAACCGCAGTTTCTTGTGTTTTGATGAAAGAAGTGGAACTCAGTTAGGTTGTCGGCTGCCATACCCCATTCGTGTCAAGGATTGACACGCTGTGTATTCTTTTATGAGTCTTTCGGCAACAATGTTGTACTGGACAGTCAGTTGACTAACTGTAGCTCGTCTGTTGCTCTGCACAATTCATGTCAGCCTCTTTGGCCTCTTTCATCAATGAGTTGTTTTCGACCACTAGCCTGCCGTTGGCTGGATGTCCTTTGGATGGTGGACCATCCATGATACACACGGGAAACTGTTGAGCGTGACAAATCCAGCAGCGTTGCAGTTCTTGACATACTCAAATCGGCGCGCCTGGCACCTACTACCATACCCCGTTCAAAGGCACGGCAACTCCTGCTAAATAAGTCTACATCCCAAAAGTGTGTCAATTATTCATACTTTATTCATTAAAACAAGGTAAAAACAGGTACGCCAACGTGTTTCGACATGTTGTCTTCATCACATCGTATTGAAAGCAGAACTCATTAGATCTATTAAATGCACCCGGTACTTATTTTCATTTAACAGCTTATGCACACATTCCAGATACTTATCAATCTGCTATATATTGTAGAGGCAGCGTATCTGGTCCACAGCAGGAAGAAATGGAGACGGCACATGATGCAGTTTAAAGCAATGAAAACTGCTATTTTTATTGAAGTGTTGGAACAGCAGGCAAATGGACACTCTCTTATTAAATGGCTTAGCTCAGATAGACATCTCCAAGACACACAGCTACATGAAAACCACAGCATGACCGCAGGCAGCTCCTAAATAGTGATCCCCTTGAGCCCTATTGGCTCACACACACAGAGGTAACATATGCATGTTCCAATCACTCAGACCCGCGGTCCAGCGCAAACAGTGCAACCAACACAGACTCCATCTACATACAGCTGCATTGTGCACGTGACACCCCAGGCAGCGCGCTAGCACTGCCTAGACACAAAACGCACTTCTATTCACAGCAATACACTAACACTAACTCTCCTGCACACTCCACCCCCCCTCCCCTACATCCAGACCCACCGTTATACTGACCTGGTCCAGGTGTGGCAGCCTCTGTAGTTGTCATGGTGGAGGACAGCAACGGACAGGTCCTGGCATCATGTTTGAGGGCTGCGCAATGTGACAACCACTTCAGGGTCTGAGCCACATCATGGGGCTCCAGGGTAGCCACCAAGCACCAGCAGTGCAGAAGCTAGTTAGCAGAGCCCCAAGAGCAACCTTGGATCCTCGCTGTTGTTTTGCGAGGGCTGGGTGCTGCATCCATGGTGTGGAGCACTGTGGGGCACTGTCTGATAGTGCAGGGCTCTCTCTCTGGGGCTCGGGTGATGCTGGGCTCCCTCTCTGTGCCTGTTGCAGCACGGGGCTCTCTTTCTGGGGCTCTGATACTGGGCTCCCTCTCTTGGGCTCTGGTTGTACAAGGTTTTCTCTCTGGAAGCGAAGGGAGTGATGTTGGAGGCTCTCTGGGGCTCTGCCGATATTGGGCTCCCTCTCTGGGGCTCTGGTGGAGCAGGGCTCTCTCTCTGGGGCTCTGGTTGTACAAGGTTTTCTCTCTGGAAGGGAAGGGAGCGATGTTGGAGGCACAGGAGTGAAGACATCAGGAGGGGATGGCGACCATGATGGAAAGGATGCAAGCCATGTTCCTGCAAGCCAATCAGGGCGTTTCCAAAGGTAAGGGTGGTGAAGATGTCGCTGGAGGATGATCCCGAGGCCTATCTGGTAGCTTTCGAGAGGCAGGCAACCGCAGCACAGCTGGGACCCAATTTGATCGGGGAAGCCCAGGCAGCCTACCAAGCCCTGACTAATGAAGATGCCCTCGACTAGGACCAAGTGAAGCAGATATCATGGAGGAGACACACCGTCACTGGTTCCGTGAATACCAACGACCTCCAGGACTGCAACCTCATGTGGTGGCGCAACAATTTGTGGACCACGTGACCCGGTAGCTCTGCCCCAGCACCAACAACGCGGAGAAGATTACAGAGCTGATAGCGACTGAGCAGTTCATAAAGGTGCTGGGGCCAGACACCCAGAACTGGGTCAGCCACTATAGTCCCACCACGCTGAATGCAGAGGTCAGATTGGCTGAAGGGTTCGAGGATGCCCTGCCCAAACCTCCAGTGGTTATTACATCTGCCTCTGCCTCCAACAAGCCCTGACTGGCAGGACCACCACCACGCCTCACCCCCACTACGGACCAGCACTGCAACGTCACCCCATGGGCAGCTTCCCTCTAACACAATGGAGATTGATGGTGACACCCAGCGGGGTAAGAGCAGAGCACCCCTCCCTGATGTCAAATCGGCAGCGGGACATGCAAGTTCTGTGGGCGCCCTTTCGCCCCACCTGTTACTGGTGCCAGGAGGTCGGCCAACTCGCCAGGAATTTCCCGGCGGCTATGGAATGTGGCGTGACCTCCTATTATGTCCTGACAGCACCAGGTAAGTCCAGGGGTAATGATTGGGAGGGGCCTTGTATTGTTAATGTACGGGTCGGTGATGTAAGTACCCACGCATTAGTGGACTCAGGATGTGGACAGACTTTAATTAGAAAAGCTCTATTGGTGGGGGTATCTTGGTGGTCACACAGGGTTGTGGTCATTTCCTGTATCCATGGGGATAACATGGACTACCCCCTCACTAAATTATATTTGACGATTGGATGTCATACCTTCCGTGTAATCGTGGCTGTGAAGTTGCCATATCCAGTTATTTTTGGTCGAGACTGGCCACATTGTGATACTATGATTAATAAAACGGTAAAGCCAGTCTCCAGTAAGACCATAGGAGCAGCAGGGGAAACTATTGGGGATATTTTTCTGCTGCACACTGATTTATTCCATTCCCGATTTTGCCCAAGAAAAACAAAAAGAGAGCGAAGGGTTGAAAAATGGGAAGGAATGTTAATAAAACAAGGCTGGGGTTTGGTGGGGGAAACTTCAAAATCAGTAATATGTAAGGGAAAGTGGATTGGGACTCAGTGTGACCTGCAGGGGCGGGTTACTGAGGCCCCTAGTGCTGAAGCTACTTTAGCTCCGCTCCATATCTTGAAATTCTGGGACTGAGATGTGGACCTAGCGTTAGAGCAAGAACGACCCTTTGCTGGCACACATCTGGGGGCAGGTTCGGTCTATTGAGGGGAAGGATGTAGAGGATAACTGGCCGCTAACATATCCTCACCGCATTATTGTCGGGCACTTTCTGTATAGAGTATCCCAAGCCACGAGCACAAGTCAGATTGTAACACAATTACTCGTTCCCCAGTCTTTTCGACGTGAGATCATGCGGTTGGCTCACGATGTCCCATGTTCAGGCCATTTAGGTAGTGATAAGACTCAGGAACGAATATTGGCTCGGTTTTATTGGATGGGAGTTTTTGGTGAGGTGACGCGATATGTAGTGGAGTGTCCAGAATGTCAGCAAGTAGGGCTGGGGCGGGTTCCCCGGTCCCACTGGTCCCACTGCCCCTGATCTCAGTTCCCTTTGAACACATTGCTATGGATATAGTGGGTCCATTGAGCCAGTCTGACTCTGGATATACACATATTTTAGTAGTGGTGGACTACGTGACCAGATATCCACAGACAGTACCATTGAGATCCACTAGTGTTGCAGCAAATGCTTGAGAGCTAGTACAGATTATAGCGAGAGTAGTGATTCCAAAATAAATCCTCACTGATCACGGAACATACTTTATGTCACAGTGTTTAAAAGAATTATACAAATTGTTGCAAATTAAGTCAAATTCGAACCTCCGTTTATCACCCGCAGACGGACAGTTTGGCGGATCGTTTTAATCAGACTTTAAAACAGATGCTGAAGTGGTGTGTCAACCAAGAGCAGAAACATTGGGCTAAACTCCTCCCCTACCTGATGTTTTGCAGCGAGAGAGGTGCCTCAGAGCTCGACTGGGTTCTCTTCCTTTGAGCTGCTGTATGGGAGGCAACCCCGAGGTATCTTTGATCTTGTGAAAGAAGGGTGGGAGGAGCAAAAAAAACTTCCAAAAACATAGTCAAATATGTATTTATGTTGAGAGACCTCCTGGAATTGGTTGGTCATTTGGCACAAGAAAATCTAAAACGAGCTCAGCATCGCCAGGAGCAACAGTACAACAAACAAGCACGAATTATGACTTTTCAGCCTGGTGATAAAGTACTCTTGCTACTTCCCACATCGGAATCTAAGTTGTATGCTAAGTGGCAGGGGCCATATGAGGTGATACAGGGAATTGGTAATGTAAATTATGAAATCAGACAACCCGATTGCCGAAATAAAACCCAAATTTATGATATTAATTTGCTAAAACCCTGGAATGAAAGGGAGGCCCTATTTATAGCTGGTGACAGTGACGAAGAGGAGTTTGGTCACACTGTCAATCCACCGGCTACAACTAATATTCCAGTGGGGGAACAGAAACGTGAGCTCTGCCAGTTAGTGGAAAGGCTTAATGATGTTTTTTCTGACTTGCCTGGCAGAACTAATGTTATTTCACATGCCATTATCACTCTAATAGGTGCCAGTGTTCAGGAGAGACCATACCGGATCCCGGAGAGTTGCAGGGGACCCTTTCACAAGGAGGTGGAGGATATGCTTGAGTTTGGAGTCATTGAACCTTCCCGGAGTGAGTGGTGCAGCCCGATTGTGATGGTGGGCAAGCAGGATGGCTCCACTTGATTCTGCGTGGACTGTCTTGTTGTTGTGGATTGCGAACCAGACATGTTCCCACCGATAGCATTGTTGGTAGAGGGGAGGTTCTTTATGTTCTTTTATTAAAACACAGACATTTTTCTTGGGAAACGTAACTGTTTGGACATTGTTTTATTCACCACACCACTCGCACAGATCACAGGTGTTAAACTAGTATTTTTAAAGGCATTGGGGTTTTAGAGGAGTGCTGGAGACAGGCTGTATTAGTTTTATTGCTGTTTTTTATTTGTGAGGTGCATAGCTAAGTATGTCAACTTGCCTCACACACTGAATGCATGCCTGCCACAGGACTCCCATGGGTCCTAAACCCTGCCAAGTACAGATGGGGATTGCAGTAATCACACACTGGCCATGAATTTTACAGACATTAAAGGTTTGCTGACATAAGGGAGTTTAACAGTAGAATACGGGAGAAAATCTGTCCCGGTAGATGTCCGGGTGAAGGGTCCAAAATAAGGTAGACTCCCGTTGAATACAGGAGAGTTGACAGGGCTGACTTCTAATGCAGTTTGTAATGCAGGCGCCATAGCAATCACACCACAGTTTGTACTTCCATTTCACAACATTTGCAAGTAGTATAGCAGTAAAGTTACACTTTTTAACAAGTAACGAGATTAACAAGAGTTTGTAAATAATGATTATGTATTATCCCGATTGGATTGAAAGTTTTCATCTAATTTTACAAACTATCATAATAAGCTTGATCTGTTCATTTAGTATAGTGTAACATGAGCTTGTTTAGGAAGGAGTACTCAGACCAAACCCAGACATATTTTCAGCCTTTTCTGTCAAAACTGCAGTATACTGTAATACAGTTTAACACAATTAAGCAGGTTGGTGATTCCCAGTCCTTACATAAAATATGTCTTTACTGTTAACAGAATGCATTATGCTACATTTATTATTTTACTGAGCTAATATGAAATCACAGAAACATCATAATTTATAACATATTTAAAAGCACAATTGCAATTGCTGCAAATAGCATCCATTTACCTGTAATTTTAGGCAACCTAAAAACTGAACAGAAATTGTTATGCACATACTTTACATACTGTTAATGCTGTGATCCTTTTTGCACAGCATAGTCCTTTTAGTGCAGTCTCCTTAGCTTAACTGTTTAGCTGTCACTCACTGAAGCTGATTTTATAGGAAATATACAGATTGTATTTACTGACTCTTCGTAGAACAAAAGTTATTTTTTTAACTCTGTACAAAGTCATGATACTTTTATACCAACGGGCTTGTTAATTCCTGCCACCCGGACACAGATGCCAATTCCCGGACTGTCTGGTCAACCACGGACAGGTGGCAACCCTAACTCAGGGACACAGTGTTGAATTCTCAAATCAAATGCTCTCCAACCCTCATAAACAACAACACACATTCTCCCCATTCACTAACTGCGTGACCCGTGCCATTCCCCTTACAATACTGTACATGTAACATAGACAGACGAGAAAAACTGAACAGCAACAAGTCTTGGAACAAAGCAATTTTCTGGGTCGTTACAATATATATTTTTAATTTGAAAGTAAAAATATATGAAAGCATCAATCAATCTTTATTTTATATAGCTCCTTTCATAATGGACTAGCATCACAAAGCGCTTTACAAGATGCAGTAACAACAAAAAAATCCATAATACTTTAAGCAGACAGAAATGCATAATACATGATTGTGGCAGAGCAGAGCTCTGCCCTTTATAAATTGGCAGGGATGGGGTTAAATTCCCCTACCTGTCTGGGTTTATTGTGTTCAGGTGGCTGGAGTTGATTAGAGTAATTAACGATCAACCGGCACCCAGCCACCTGACATAAAAGGAGGCCTCAGCTGCCCATTAGGGAGAGGAGGGAGCTGAGGAAGCAAGCTGGTGTTTGTGCTTGCTGTTTTTGGTTTTGCGGATTTTTTTTTTTTATTTTCTTATCCAGTGAAGGTATCTCCCAGCCTGGAAACTTTTATTTTTGTAAGTATTGTTTTGTGTCTTTCTATTTGTGTTTAAATCCCTTTGTTTTAGCCCTTGTGCCCTTTTATTTTGTGTTTATTTGTAATAAAAGTATTTTTTTTTTTGAACTGCAGTCTGTCTCTGGGCCTTTATCCACTTGACAGCCTGTCACAATGATACACAGTAAAAAACAATGCATAATACATTAAATACAGTGAAAAAAGCATAAAACATGAAATAGTAGCAACAACCCAGCAGCTAATAGCAGATACCAGGCTTAAAGAGCATGGAAAGCAAGAGAGAACAGGTGGGTCTTGAGAGTTGATTTAAAGCGAGCAACGGTGGGAGCATCACGCACCAAAGCTGGGAGAGAGTTCCAAACAGTTCCATATCCATGAAGCTAAACGAGCCTCCTCCAAGTGTGATAACAAGCAGGCTAGAGTTGGAGGACCTCAGCCTGCGGATAGGGACATAGCAGGTCAGCCAGTTGAGAAGGTACTCAGGGCCTGTGTGATGAAGGACATTGTAGGTGAGCAGGAGAGTTTTGAAAGTAATCCTGAACTTCACAGGTAGCTAGTGTAGTGTAGCTAGTGCATGATGTGATCATGTTTTTTTTACATCTGGTAAGGATCCTGGCAGCGGCATTCTGAACTAGCTGCAGTCGGTTTGTGGTACATGCCGGGAGACCACCATATAGTGAATTGCAGTAGTGAAGACGAGAGGAGACAAATGCATGGCACAATATTTCCGCATCCAGGAGGGAAAGGTAGGAACGGACTTTGGAGATGTGTCGAAGATGCTAGAAGGAAGATTTGACCACGGAGGAGATGTGGGCATCAAAGGAGAGGTTGCTGTCAAGAAGTACATCAAGGCTTCGTATTGTGGGGGAAGGCAGCAGCAGACAGTTTAGGAGGTTCGGGGCAGCTATATTGAGATTCTTAAGTCGAGTTTTAGATCCTACTAGAAGGAGTTCAGATTTGCTAGTCAGACATCCAGGCTTCGATGTCTTGAATGTAAGCTGAGAGCCAAGGGGCTTCCAGGGTTGAGTTTTAAGTAGAGCTGGGTGTTGTAAGCATTGGAGTGAAACATGACGTTGTGTTGGTGGATGAGGTGACCCAAGGGAAGCATGTAGATATTGAAGAAGGAGCACAAAAAAGATCCTTGGGGGACACCACAAGTGACTGGGTTTGCAACACCACTGCATCTAGTATAGAAAACAGACTGCATGCATCCAGATAGGTAAGAGGTGATCCAGGAGAGACAGCTTTCAGAGATCCTGGCATACTTCTAAAGGCGGTGAAGAACAATGCCATGCCATAGCGTTTGTTAGGTCAAGGAGGACAAGCACAGAGGGAGCAACATCATCAGCATTAAGCAGGAGATCATTTACAATCCGGAGCAGAGCAGTTTCAGTTCTGTGATGCAGCCGGAAGCCAGATTGTAGAGATTCAAGCAGATTATTATCCGTGAGATGTTTCATCAGAGTTTTGGAGAGAAAAGGGAGATTGTAGATGAGACCTAAATTAGATAAGTCAGCCAGGTCGAGGGAGGGTTTTTTTGAATACCTGCTTAACTCGGGCAAGATCAGGGACAGGTTGAGAGTGTGCATAATGGAAGGAGCAAGATCAGCAGCACAGAGACGGACAAGGTTAGTCAGCCAGGGGTCCAGGAGGCATGTGGCAGTAGTTGATTTCAACAGTAGGATGTTGTCAATTTTGCTTCTAAAGAGAATAAATCATAACAGGTAAGACAGGATGATGAACGGCAGATGGATCTGTCAGTGGCTGGATGTAGGACTTGGCCAATGGTCATTAGGTTTACCTTGTCCCATAGTTATTATTTCAGAGAAGTACTTCAACCTGTTCGGTCCAGAACTATCTGTGAACCATTAGTCCAGACAACCTTCACTTGCGCTAAAGCTTGCGGCAGGCAGACTTAAGCACTTGAAGTTCAAGTTCAAGAACTGTTGTTTTTTTTCAAGATCAAGAACTGTTGTTTTGTTTCATACAGTATTAAATGTCAGTGTTTATATGATAGTGAAAAATAAATAAATACATATCATGATAAATAAATAAATCCATAAATGTCTATGTATTAATTTATGTATTAATTTATTTCAGTATTTATATTAATGAATTTATCTATTTATGTTTTACTTTTACCAAATATATACAGTAGGCTATCCTTCAGCATAGCTAATTCTTAGAAATGTTCCTTTTTGGTCAGTGAGGACCACAAATAGCATTAATCTCATCGACCAGTTCAGGGAAACTGTGCTTCCTTGCTCCAATAGGGAACACAATGAGCGTTACACTGGCAGGAAACCAAAAATTTCCAGAGCTCAAGATCAAAATATCTGAATGAGAGTGATGAAGATGAATTATGGCTCAAAAAAATCTCAAAAAAATAATTCAAGTCTGAAGAATGCGTGGGTAAAAATATTTTGTTGTTTTTTTGCCTGCGATGCGTATGATTAGTCAATTTTAAAATACCAATAAATCGTTTATTATAAATGATACAGACTAAATAACTGCATGGATAAAAGTGCCTGGGGTCTGCAAAAAAACAAAAAAATGCGTCGGGAGAAAAAGAAGATGGACATTTTTACCTTTCTTTGGCAACTTATTTCTCTTACTGTATGCGGTTGTAACAGGGCGAGGAGCCGTGTACATGATTGTTTATTTATTTTTAGAACGAGGTCTCCCCCTCCTCCCCTGTGTCTCATTTGTGTTATTTTGTATGTGTGTTTTATCATTTATTTATTTGTAAATACAGTATATGACGGTGACAGCCATAGCGTTTGTTTTCCAACATGGATGGGAAGCCCCATCCACAATTAAAAACCTCATGGTAATGTGTGGCTATCGGCTAGTGCGTTGTTAAACTAGTCGGCAGTCAAACATAATTAATAAACTCGTGCAGATTGTGGCCGAGGAGTAATGGAATATATTATATATATATATATATATATATATATATATATATATATATATATATATATATATATATATATATATATATATATATATATATGTATGTGTGTGTTATTTAAATATATGGTGCCACAGCATCTTTTGCCCTGCAGTACTGCCTGTTTTTTTTTTTGTTCCTGCTTCTGGCCTGACATCACCACATCAGCTACCCTGTCACACATGTATTTACTTTTTTTTCTTACATTTCACATAAGAGTGTTGGGAACTACTAATTAAAAGTGAAATGGTGCTTTTGGCTGATTTACTTTTGCTGTGCCAATACCCTGAAAACACGTAAACTATCCTTGCTGTATAGACAGTCACTGGAAGTTCTCTCGTTTTTACTGTAACTTGGCGCGAGGAACTACCATTCCGCTCTATTAAACTCGCTCCTTTTAGAGGTTTATTTCTCAGGGGCTGTGACAAGGATGACATGTGTGGTGACATCAGACCAGGAAGTAATTGCACAACACAGCAGTGTTTAAACAGAGACGCTAAAGAAACAAACAAACAATACTAATTGCAACAAGTAGTATGTGGGTTGCAAAACCAGCACCGTAGCAAATGTTTATCTTTTAAACTATTATTTTACCTCCTGTCTCCACTCTCGTTCTCCACTCTGAACACTTCCTCCTGCAGCCAAACTGCGGCTCATATTGGTGACTGAGTGATCAACTAGTTATCAATTATTGTATTATCCCTCGATCATCTTTTGCACGGGTCTAGTGACTATCAGCTAATTATATACTTAGCAGCTGATCAGTCACGCATTCCCACAAGGTATTTAAAATACTGTAGCGATTGCTTTCAGGATGAAATATTAATTATGTTGTCATTTCTAAGTTTTATATTGTGTGTCTGTGTGTGTCTTTTATGGTTAAGTTGGTTTTGATCACTATGTTTAAATTATGCGTGAATGTGTTTTTATAGTCGTTTTAATGTACTTAGTAATTCAGTTGCTTTAATATGCTTTTATATTAAGTTTCTATATAGTATTGTGTAATCATTTCCCATCAGCAAAAACAGCTAAGTGCAGTTTTGCATAGCCTAACACGACTCGAAGTCACAGATAGGTGTCTGAGCTAAACGCCAAAAGGCAGGAGATTAGCAGAGATAGTGTGAGATGGGGGAGGGGAACTGAAAGACAAGATGGATGCGTCCTGCTAGGTACAACGTTGTTTGCAACCCCCCTTTCCCCCCATATAGAGGGAATGTTGAATGATATAGTGAAAACCTTTATCATTGGACAGAGACAAATAGGTGTGGAGTCAACAATTGTTTACAAAGGTATAAATACCCAACATTGTAAAGTTTTGTCAGTCTTTTCATCCCTTTAGAATTGACTCCATGGATATCCGTGCTTTCTGATACAAACATATGCACTGAGCTGTACTGATGCCTTGTCCGAAGTCAGTTTAAATCTCGTGCTTATATGATTGTATTGGAGGTATACCTTTCTTGTATATAAATTGTTTTTGAATCAAAAACCATTTGTCAGCTTAATTTCTTTCACTACAATATAAACACACAATACACAAGACAAAATACGGCTTTTCACTGCTATATAATACAAAATAATATCTACACAAAGGGGCGTACACCGTTCCACAGGGGCTCACAAAATACTGTCTCTGATTTTTGAGTGGGTTCTTTACTGAAACGTCATATAACCTGTTAATTATGCAGGGGCTTTGCTACTTAATGTGCTCATTTTCAATATATTCTTTGCTTCTGACCAGCAACTGCAGGGCTCTGCGTTTAGATTTTTAACTACTGGACCCTCGGGTCACTGAGCTAGTGTTTTACTGGCCTGGATACAATTTTATCTGGCCCAATATATTTATATATTGTTTTCATTGTGGTTTTTATTTTCAGTATGTTTCTAACTGTGTATGGTAACCAAAGAGAGCCCACGTCTCAAAAGAATGTGGCTAAACAAAGCTTTTCAATATATGTTACTTCAACCATCTAACATGTATATTGCAAGTGCTAAAAGAAGTAATCCAAACTTGGGTAACATTGAAATTAGAAAGGTAATTTAACGTTATGATGACTATAAAGACATACCAAATGTTAAGCACAACAACGCAGTGACTATAAGAAAATGCAAGACACTTGGAGTTGGAAAGGAGTTTTTTTTTTTTTTTTAACTCTGGACTGTAGTTCAATGTAAAACTTCTACTGCTGACTTTCTGTGAATGGATGGAGAAACTGCAACATTTGCACTGACCATTAAAAGTACAACCAGGGATCCTTGTTTTGAATTATTTACAGGTTATTGAATAAACAAAGTAAATTGACTTTGATTCATCTGATGTTAGTAGTTGTAGTTAGTAATGTTAAACTATTGTAATGTTGGAATGTATTTTCTATTTTGGCTAGGTTACAATATTTACACTAAGATTATGTTATAAATATTATTTGTTACAATTAAACAGATGTAGAATATTTAGGTTGCTTTATGATAGGTGTTACTTTATTCTGAATACACTACAGCAAAAATTATGATTTGGTGGTTTGCGCAATATTATGCTATTGTTGCTTTAATTGGAAGAGATATGCGCTGTGATGTTGCTGCTCATTGAGTTCTGTGTATTTTTATTCAGTAAACAAAAGAAAAAACTTGTGCATGAGGAAATAGGGTATAGAGCAAAGAAATCTTGTCTTGGACATTGTTTGAACACTTTGTGAACCCGACTAAACTTTACCGGCTTACACTGTTATGCTGTCTGCTGTACACATGCATTTGCCTTTTACTCTTGGTAACATAAGGGACCAGAGTTCGGGTAATTGAATACACAAAAATGTTGCACCCTGTGTATTCATATAGGAAACTAGTCGAAATTCCCATCCCTAATCCTAATAATAAACACTATTAAAACAATATTCATAATACAAAATGATAACAATCCTTCTCAGTGCGTTGTCGCTTGTGTAGCCTCTCCCAAGTCAGCACCAGTCTTGCTGAGTGATACCAATGAGTCCTGGAAAGATTGTGAATGGCATTTTTGACCTGAACACATCGGATCCCAAATAAAAAAAAAAAATTGACAATTCGATTGCGTATCTGGGTATCCATCGGGACATCTTACTGTGAGGCTGGATATGATGTGAACTAAATGTTGAATTCACAACAAATAAAGCTGCTGTTTTATCTGCAAGTCTGGGAAACTGACGCCAAACAAGGCAAAACGTTACTTTTTTTTTTCCTATGTCATAATGAAGCCTCCAATATAAATGTTCGTCTTCATTTTTTTTTCATAATTACATTCTTTATGATTTATTGATTTCAGCACTTTTCTTTTGGCTTATTGGTTGCTTAGTTGTAGTAAACCCGGTTTGTAAAAGATTTGCCATGGGAACGAGTACCAACACAACACTTTGGTATGTAGTCTCAGATTCTGACTGTAAAACAAATATGACGCGGGGTGGGAAAGTTAGGATTAGTTCGTTGTTATGTTTTTAAAAAATGGTTTGTAAATTAATTTTCAGCTTTTTGACACACTGGCCCATTTTCCTGGATTCATGAAATGGAAGCCATGTGCACTATATATATATATATATATATATATATATATATATATATATATATATATATATATATATATATATTATACTAGTTAAATGTAACCAGCCCAGTCGGGCCTGTGGTGCTGCATAACTACCGGCCAAACTGCACTCTCTACAGGCCCCGGGCCACCGGGCCATGGTTAATTTCGAACCCTGAACTGACCAAATGCAGGCCAGGGCAGAAATATCCATGCTAAAAAAATCATAGTAAAGGAAACAGATGTCTTTTATACCTGACACTTTCATGCTTATGAGTCATTTCCTGCTCAGTGAATCTGAAAGTGGCAAAACCTGTTGTGTAATAACCAATATTGTAATGAACAGTACCAGTGAAATACCTACTGTGAAAAAGTTAGTGATTTATTGCAGTATTTTCTGAGAGAAACTGCCGAGACTGATATTGCACTCACTAAAAAACGTGCACAGTCCCTGATGCAATACAATCTCATAATCCTGGCTGAATAAAGGCAACAGGAAATGTTAATTAACCTGAAAGCCTTGATTTGTCCTTTACAAATACAACAACAGATACAAAAACTCACCCACTGGTATATAAAATACAGCTACGTTCACCTCAATGATAACGTTTGTAATAGTTTGTCATGGTCTCACTTTCATTAAGTGAATTGATTTTGATCTTTTGCACTTCAAGATATAATAGATAATTCCATTCTTAGGAAACTGATAGAGATGTTAGAAAATAACACTCTGGGTCTGCTCACTTGCAAAATTTCTGTGCTTTATTAAGCATAAAAGCTATATTAAGTGGATAATGAATGTTCAAAACACCCAATGTCTTTGAAAACGACGATACATTGCTGTTACTAACTATTGATGTGACATAAAATAGTCATATAATTACAGTGTAATGATGGGGGTAATTACCAATAGTTTCTGTTCTTACAAAGCAACTACTGTGTAATAATATGCAAATAGCGATGTTAACAACATGTTGTTACCTTATGTAATATCATGGTAACACACTAGATTTCTATGCTTATGTCTATCTCTCTTAAAGTGTCATTTTGTATGGAGTTACTTAACCTAACGTGCTTAAGGAAATGCTCACGCAATAACAGATTTTTAAATTTTTTTTATCCTGTTATCACCATTTTATAACAGTGAAACCTAGTTATTAAGGTCAGACCAACAAAATCTAGCCTTAATACTGAGGTCACATGATGCTTCAAATTTCTGAGTTAAAAAAAAAAAAAAAAATCACCATGATGTGACAACTGAAACACAAAATGATAAAAAGTGACTCTGTATAGCAAAAAAAGTGTAAATTAGGATAACTGATATTTCATGTCCATTCCAAAAACCAACAACAATATAAAAATGATGCATTTATGTTTTGAACATCTACAAACCTTCTACAAATGAACAGGAAACAAGCCTTGAATAAAGGCATCTGCCAAATAAACTAATAAAGCAGAAATGTTGCTGGCTTAAAATCCTGCTCTGTGCCTAGTACATTTACACAATACATTGATGAAATGAAAATTGACCCATCAAGCAGAAAGAAAGAGACATTAACTGTGCTGAATTGTATCACAGCATCAATTTAGTTTAAACCTTGTTAAGCACTTGGTTTGGTTTCAAAGAGCAATACAATTTTTCTCATGACTGTCAGACGTGCAAATATAATTTTGAAAACAAATCTCATAGTGCCAGGGGAATAAAAATAGGCAAGGTAAAGGTCTGATAAACCCATTACTGTACCAAACACACTCTGAAAGACATCAGTCCTATGGTGTGTCGGAAGTCCAGCTGAAATTGCTTTGATATTCTATCATATTATCCATATTCAGACTGGACAATCTTTAAAGGGGTTTTAGTTAATGAAAAAAAAAAAAATCCCACAATGTGCACTTCTATTTGTTATATAGCTCTCAAGTGTGTGTTTTTAGAGGAACATGTCACAGCAAACATGAATAATCACTAAAAAACTAGTGTCTTGTTATATTATATTCATTGAAGAAAGCTTGTTTTGCATAGAGCAAGTAGATTCAAATTGAATTTTTTTTTTTTTTTTTTTTTTTTACTGTGCCCAAAGCTATGTATGATGTTTGCAATGATTTGGAGTGGCTCTTCTTGCAAATACAGGTACCTGTTAAATTTAGGGGTGAAATTCTCAACAAAAAAGTACAGACAGTCATATGCGCAGCCGGGTGTAAACATTAAAAAAAATGAGACAATTTGAGTGACAATGAATAAATACTTTAAAATGTATACATATCGGTACACAAAACATTTATGAATACAAAATAAGCATTATAAATAACTGATAAAATATAGCCAATTCACCATAGACCAAAAAAGCTGAAAATACTGAAAGCTTTGTACTGTCCAACATCATCAAAAAGACATTGAAGAAATTGAAGAAGGAATCTATGCAAAAGATCTAGGAGTTTATGTTGACTCAGAAATGTCTTTATGTGGGGAAGTATAAAAAAGGCCAACAAAATACTCATATATAGTGAAAAGTGTTGAATTTAAATCAAGGGAAGTAATGTTAAAACTTTACAGTGCATTAGTAAGACCTCATCTAGAATACTGTGTTCAGTTCTGGTCACCTCACTACAAAAAGGATATTGCTGCTCTAGAACGAGTGCAAAAAAAAGCGACCCGAATTATCCCGGGTTTAAAGGCATGTCATATGCAGACAGGCTAAAAGAATTTAATCTATTCAGTCTTGAACAAAGAAGAATACACAGCGATCTGCTTCAAGCATTCAAAATTCTGAGAGGTGCTGACAATGTCGATCGAAGGGACTTTTTTGACCTGAAAAAAGAAAAAAGGACCAGGGTCACAAATGGAGATTAGATAAAGGGGCATTCAGAACAGAAAAATAGGAGGTATTTTTTACACAGAGAATTGTGGGAGTCTGAAACCAACTCCTCAGTAATGTTGTTTAAGCTGACACCCTGGGATCCTTCAAGAAGCTGCTTGATGAGATTATGAGATCAATAAGCTACTAACAACCAAACGAGCAAGATGGGCAAATGGCCTCCTCTCATTTGTAAACTATCACTTATGTTCTAAACATAACTACACTGATCGCTACAATAGAATTATATTTTTAAATACTTTAAATAAATAGTTGCAATCATAGTGTGGCAGAGCAGAGCTCTGCCCTTTATAAATTGAGAGATATGGGATTAAATTCCCCTACCTGCCTGGGTTTATTGTGTTCAGCCACCTGACATAAAAGGAGGCCTCAGCTTCCCATTAGGGAGGAGGGAGCTGAGGAAGCAAGCTGGTGTTTGTGTTTGCTGTTTTTTGTGTTTTGTGTTTTATTTATTTATTTATTTATTTATTTACATTTTCTCATCCAGTGAAGGCATCGCCCAGCCTGGAAACCTTTATTTTCGTAAGTCTTGCTTTGTGTCTTTCTATTCGTGATTAAATCCCTTTGTTTTGGCCCTTGTGCCCTTTTATTTTGTGTTTATTTGTAATAAAAGTATTATTTTTTTGAACTGCAGTTGACAAGGGTCAGCCGTTAACATAGACAGGGCCTGAAGGGAAACGGAAGCTCTGACTAGCACTTATGCAGATGTATAATTTGGAATGAGTTGTTTGGGAATTCAAATTATTTAAATTATTTAACTAAATTATTTTTCTGTGCAAGGTCTATTAATGTCATAATGTTATAAAAAAAGCAGAAAATGTTCATGACAAATGATGTATGTAGTTACAATATGACTTAGTGTTGTGAAAAAGTATTTGCCCCTGTCTGATTTTCTGCATTTTTGCACAATTTTTGCAGTGAATTTGGTCAGATCTTTTTGTGGGTTGTAGCAGTATATAGAGGGAGTCTGAGAGAAAAACAACACCAAAGTTTGGTGCTTCTTTCATTTGTTTGGTGTGCAAGGTAATCAAACATGCAATCTTCAGGTGTGAAAAAGTTATTGCCTCCCTAGTTAACTCAACCCAATTATAGGGATAATTAGGGTCAGCTGTTTAAATACTTTGGTTAACAATCAGGCCTGATTTGAGCCAGCCCTGTCCAATACAAATCTCACTAACTTTGGCCCTTACCATCAGAGCTAAGTTGTCAGCACACAGGTTCTAGAGGCACATCATACCATGATCAAAAGAAATTCCTGAAGACCTCTGGAAAAAGTTGTTGATACCTATCAGTCTGGAAATGGTTACAAAGCCATTTCTGAGGCTCCAACCAACCAAAGTCAGAGCCAAATTGTCCAAATGGAGAAAGTTTGGGGCAGTAGTGAATTTTCCCAGGAGTGGCCATTCTGCCAAAATCACTCCAAGAGAAAGGCATAAAATCATCCAAGACGTCACAAAGAACCCTAGAACAACATCCAGGGATCTGCAGGCCTCTCTAGCCTCGGCTAAGGTCAATGTTCATGACTCCACCGTCAGAAAGACACTGGGCAAAAATGGGATTCATGGCAGAGTAGCAAGACGGAAACCACTGCTCACTAAGAAGAACATGAATTGCCAAGTTTGCCAAAAAGCACCTGGATGATTCTCAAGAGTTCTGGAACAATGTTCTATGGACAGATGAGTCAAAAGTGGAACTTTCTGGCCAACATGGGCCCTGTTATGTTTGGCGAAAACCAAACACTGCATTCCACAGTAAGAACCTTATACCAATGGTCAAGAATGGTGGTGGTAGTGTAATGATTTGGGGATGCTTTGCTTCATCGGGACCTGGATGACTTGCCATCATTGAAGGAACCATGAATTCTTCTCTGTATCAGAGAATTCTACAGGATAATGTCAGGCCTTCTGTCCATGAGCTGAAGCTAAAGTGCAGCTGGGTCATGCAGCAAGACAATGATCTGAAACACACAAGCAAGTCTACATCAGAATGGTTGAAGAACAAGAAATTTAAAGTTTTGGAATGGCCTAGTCAAAGTCCAGACCTAAACCCCACTGAGATGTTGTGCAGGACCTGAAACGAGCAGTTTATGCTCGAAAACCCACAAATATTACTGAGTTGAAGCAGTTCTGCATGAAGGAGTGGGCCAAAATTCCTCCATGCGCTGTGAGAGACTGGTCAATAACTACAGGAAGCGTTTGGTTGCAGTTATTACTGCTAAAGGTGGTATAACCAGTTATTGAGTCTAAGGGGGCGATTACTTTTTCACACGGGGACATTGGGTGTTGCATAACTTTCTTTAATAAATAAATGAAATAAGTATAAACATTTTGTGTTATTTGTTCACTCAGGATCCCTATTTAATATTAGATTTTGGTTGAAGATCTGATAACATCCAGTGTCAAAAATATGCAAAAATGCAGAAAATCAGACAGGGGGCAAATACGGCATTGTATACGATACTATTATTGATATATTTGAGTTGTTTTAATTAATGTATATCTGTAATAAAATGAAAAACGAAATTTGTGAAAAATAAAACAAAAAATTATAGAAAATAAAAATAATTTCATGTGGCTCTAATGATAAAAATTAAGAAATATTACACTGTGCAATAACTGCTTTAGAGAGGGAGTTTTGTTTCAAGATATTCTAAAAAAGGGATGATGTTACCAGGCACTACTCTTAAAAAAATGATGTACTTGACTTGACCATTTTATTCTCCATAGCATTCTTTGAAATCACCCCATACTTTCCAGACCCTAGGTACTCATCTGCAACAGGACTTGGACATGACACATTGACAGCCTTGGATTAGAACATATATCCCTGTTATTTATTTTATTATTATTTTTTTTCATGTTACTTATCCTACAATAATACTGTATATTCTGTGTGTTTCTCTGTTGTGTTTATGTGTAGATTAATTACCATGATTTATTCCAGAAAAAAAAAAAAAAGATTAGTGTATTTCAGGCAGAAACAGTATAAAAGTAGACATCACATGCTATATGTATCAATCGTGCATACACACAGTCTAACAGAAAGTATGACATTTATCAACATACAATTTCGTAAAAACGTAAAAATGTTCATAGACTCACGCACATTCTGAACCACGCGTACGATCGTTTCCTTGTGTTAGAATGATGGTACCGCAAATAAAAAAAACCTAACCCCTATTATTCAGGATAATACACTATCACTGCATAATGAAAACAATTACCTTCTTAGCTGAAATTTTACCTGTCTATATAATTAGCCTAATATTATCATTATTATCCATGCAGTGGTATCAATATTGATTATAACCACCATGAGTATTACAAACTAAGTAGAAAACAATGTTGCTGTTGTTGTTGTTAGTCCTTTCTGTCATGCATAGTGGATTGCAAAATAATATCATACATAGAAATAGACATGCAGCCTATTAACACATATATATTTTCACTGTAAGTTCACAGAATAATTGTAAACCACTTGAATATGGCTGATCTCACCCTTTTGGAAGACCTTGCTAATGCCACTTTGTGTCGAGAGAGAGAGTGTTTAGGGGTTGTTTCCCAATGAAGTCCTATTGGAATTGTGCAATATGTTGGGACCTAGACTATGAAGACCAACCAAGCGCCCTCATCCCATCCCTGCACAAGTTCTGTCTGCTTTTGGTGATTTGGCAACTGGTTCCTTTCAAAGACAGATTGGCATTTTACAAGCCTCTAGTGCACTGATGACAGTGGTTTTGGACTCCATCATTGCCCTTGTTCTCCGTGCATTCAGTTTCATTTTCATTTAATTGCTGGGTTCAAGCAATTAGGTAAGTGGCAAAATACACATTTCCATAAAGTAGCAGCATTACTATAGTTTATGTATGCCTTTTTTCAGACGTACATGCAAGTGAAAACTGAAATGTATCTCAAACAAACTCTTCCAAAAATGTTGAAAATAGGGTTGCCAACTGGCCCCATAATTCCGGGACACATTTAGATAGGTCAGGTTTTTTTTAACTCGCCTCTAAACCACAAAAAAATCGATTTTAAATCAACAAGTGGGTGTGAATTGCATGTGTTGAATTGTTTAACTGCGGTGGCGATTCTATCCAGAAAGCATCATAACAACAATTAAATTGTTTTACTTTAAATTGTATATGGTAAATTATATTTATCGAAATACAGCAATTCCGTAGTTATAGAGAATTTTGCATTCACCCACACACTTTCTTGTTTAAGTTTATTTTATTTAATACTTCTTCCTGCTTCACACAGTCCAGCCCCAAGTAGACAAATACAGTAAATCAACAAGCTGTAGAAGTCTGATTGATGTTTAACGACCCTTACAGGTAGTAATTCCCATCCCCTGACAGGTGTGTGCTTTTGGTAACTAGTAAGCAAAACAATTAAATTTCTTTAGCAACAGTTCACACAATTGACACTCACTTTACATGTCCAATAAAATCAATTAATTTGCCATTTAGTTGAAAAACATAGTGTCCCAGAATTGTAGGGCCAGTTGTCAACCCTAATTCCAGTCCTCACAACAGAAAATAGTAGGATCACAACAAAAACAAAATTTTGATCACTATACTCAACACTTACCTTGGAAGTTGGGCCAGTAATTGGAAACATGAGGCACACCTCATCTGTATCCCCAACTGGCCAAATCTGACGAAGCATTTTGTTGATCCTGTTTTATAATGTTTATCCCTACTATCCCACACATAATAATAATAATAATAATAATAATAATAATAATAATAATAATAATAATAATAATAATAATAATAATCTTTATTTTTATATAGCACCTTTCATAGCACCACCATCACAAAGCACTTTACAAGATACCAGACTAGGGTGTGTGAACTATTCATCAGCAGCAGAGTCACTTACAACAGTGTCTCACCTCAAAGACAGAGCACAAGGAGGTTAAGTGACTTGCCCAGGGTCACACAATGAGTCAGTGGCTGAGCAGGGATTTGAACCAGGTACCTACTAGTTACAAGCCCATTTCTTTACCACTGGAACACACATGTCAGAAACTTTCAAATTCTATCGAGGAAATCTGCAAGGCAAAATGCACTGTGGTAATTATTTCTAATATTTATCAACTGTAAATTATGGCAGACGCTGACATGGAATCTTGACTTCAAATTCATGTGCAGCAATAGATGTTGAAATATTCAGATTCAGGTTCTGCCCACTTAAGAAAATTATATATATATATATAGACACACACACACACACATACACACACACACACACACACACACATATAACACAACTGTATCACCTGGCAAGACAGGAAATAAAAACGCAAAATAATTTAAGTTGAGAATCACAGAATAGTGTATTTCGGAGATTGAGCATTAAAATACAAACAATTGACAGCTATTGTAAGGGCTGCCGCAGTTCAAAACAAAGCCATTTTACCTGATCATCTGACGCAGGACTCCTCCCTTTTGGTAATGCCTTTACTGGTTTTGTATACGAATGGGCTTTCGTGATTGTTGGTGAGGAGCATTTTTGTTTCAGTGCAGGAAGTAAGGGATGGCGTTAAACTAAGAAGTCGGGGGAGGGGACGGGTGGGGGTCTGTATTTTTCTGTACCATTCTCTTGTCTCTGGCTTTGAATTCATTAATAATGAAAACGCTGCTGTTTTTAATTTGTTTCTTTGGGAGAGACAGTGGTATGACTGACTGCAACCTTAGCTCCTGCAGACTGGGGTGAAAAGTGAATGGTTCGGTTCAGCTTAGAAATTCCTTCGGAGCCACTGGATTCTTTCAAGGCAATGCCAGAAATTGTTCAACTGACAGTAAGTAAGTTACTGAAATTTATTTTATAGCTCAGCAAGTTAAATGCAGCATTGGAGTTAAAAATCAAAAAACTAAAACTAAAACCAAAAAAAAAAAAAAAAAAAAAAAAAAAACTAAAAAAAAAACATGTTACATAACAGACTGGCATTTAAAGTCCAAACATTTGCAAAAAAAAAAAAAATAATAAAATAAAAATTGCTATCATTATATTATTATTATTATATTATTATTATTATTATTATTATTATTATTATTATTATTATTATTGTTGTTGTTATTTATTTCAGTTGTAATTTACGCGATAAACTTTGTTTTAATCAGTTCATGATTTTATGGAGCTGTTACAGTACTATTTGGGGGCTTTTGACTGAATTACTTTAAATGGTTATCTACTTTGGCAAAACGGTATGGGCATTTGTACACAGAGAGCTTTATATTAATATATATGGAAACGTAATGACAGCAACCAAAAATAGTAAAGATAATAACAACTCATGCACTTTTTACCCTTTTTATTATTATATAACCACACTCAACTGCACTAGCCTACTTATTGTATCAGAATGATGCTGTTAATAATAATAATAATAATAATAATAATAATAATAATAATAATAATAATAATAATAATATGCTTGGAAGGTGCCATGCTTCTAACACAATTTATATATCCCACTGTTAAATTTAAGAAGGGGGCTGAAACTTTTGGCTCCGAGAATAACAATAGGCTTCGATACGGTTTTGTTTCATTAACAGTAACAGCTCTGTGGAGATACAGCGGGTCCTTTACTGTTAATAAAGAAGCTAATTTTAACAAGCGTCGGACACGTTTGCAATTGTGTAATGGCAAAATCAATTACAGATGAAGCATGAAATGTCATTCTGACTTGGTTTATGGTTCCAACTGTGCACTTAAAAGTGTTTAGGGAATGGGATGAATATTATCTCGTACAAGTATCGAATTCACATTCTTGAGCACAGAGGATACGGCAACACATAATTCAGTTCTGCTACATGGGTGAGTGAAGGATGGCTGTTTTTCGGTAGTGTTTTAAAATGATTGCTCGATACTTGTTTATGTATCTATCTTATCTGTGTTTAACTTTATTCTAAATATGTTGCTTGACAAGACAGTAAAATGTGTATTACACTACTCTGTTTTCCCACATGAAGTTTAACAAAGCAATATATTAGTTGTCGACATATGGCAATATGGCACCGTAAAACGTTATAAAACGTTTCCCTGATATATTTTTGATAACCCAAAAGGGATATATATATATATATATATATATATATATATATATATATATATATATATATATATATATATATATATATATATGGGTGTGTTTTTTTTTTTTTTTTTTTTTTTTTTTTGCGTTTAGACCACAATTTCTGTTCACAAGTGAACCACTTAGCTTAGTTGACTATAAGTAAAGTAATAATACAAATATATTTACGTTTCATATATTAATTGTAAAGCTGAATTATTAATAAAGTGTTCTAGAATGTAGTACTTCTTTTCATATATAAAACAGAGACTACCACTGAATTAACTTTAACCTCTCATAGGAGTCTTTTTCTGCAGGTAATTGCATTAGAGCTGTACTGCATCTATGTACTGTATGAATCCTAGCAATAGCAATAGCAATCTACTAAAAGCAAAATCTTAATATGTGAACTCATGCAATAGCTCTCCAGCACCTTGGCACTCCAGTCAGGTGTATAATTACTGGTATGATTATAAAGACATTTGTTTTATATTTGTTCAATATTGTTGTGGAAATAAACCATTCCTGAACTTTATGCCCCATCTCAGGGGGTGCTGTGTGTCCCTATGAAAACATTAGAGTATTTTATTTATCTTTATTTATCTTTACAAATGCTACCATATAACAGCACAAGTGGCTAACTGACTTTAAAATCACCTTGTATCGAGTTGTATTTTTAGGCCATGATATAAAAATGTATAAGACTGAGGGAATATAAACATGATTTTAGTCAAGAGCTTGTAAAATGCCTTGAAACCAGTCTGTAAAACTGAATCGCATCTTGTGCCAATAACAGACTAGTGCTTCTACAGACTGCAATCCAAGCCTTCAACCAGACATTACACTAGTGTCAGGGCTTGCCTCTACATATCCCATTTCATATAACGCACGATTATAAAATGAACAGGATCATTTTTATATCACTTTCAATTCAAATACAGACAGCTGGAAATGACGTATGTTACATTGGAGACACTGCAAACTGGATTTATGCCATTAATGTAAAGTTACTGTGTCAAAAATGTTCAAAATGCATCATGTGTTCTGTAGTATCCTCAAATGGGAAAAACAAGGAACAGCGTTAAGATTTTAATATGCCTTTTAACACTATAGGCAGGATTTTCAAAAAACAGTGTTCTTGTATCGGACTCATGCTATAGTAATGAGAGCTTTAGTAGCATGTGATTTTTAAATGAGATGTGTTAATAAAATCAATCCATTAATGCTTTGAAGTTGAGTCGATCAGGTCTTTAATGAATGCATTTCTTGTTAAAAAGCTTAATTTGTCGCAGGCCACCTACATCACTTTCTGTCTCAACTACTAAATAAGGGGAACTCGTTAAGCAAAATGCATGTTAACAAGATGAAGAAAAACATGGCTACAGAATCTCCTGAGTGTTTTTTTTGCATACTTCAAACAGGATTCAAGGTGGGCTTTCTTGAGTAATGGCTTCTTTCTTGCCACCCTACCATACAGGCCAGATTTTTGGAGTGCTTGGGATATTGTTGTCGCATGCACACTTTGACCAGTCTTGACTAAAAAAGCTTGTAGCTCTTGCAAAGTTGCCATTGGCCTCTTGGTAGCCTCTCTGATCAGTCTCCTTCTTGCTCAGTCATCCAGTTTGGAGGGACAACCAGATCTAGGCAGGGTCTTGGTGGTGTCATACACCTTCCACTTCTTAACCCTTAGTGGCCCATTTATTCAGCGCTTGTCAGTTGCGTCAGGTCCAATTTATTTTCACATGCACTGTTTATTTTACATGCACTGTTTAAAATATATTTTTTCAGAGTAAAACAGGTTTAAAAGGCATTGAATCACAAAAAATCACTCGGTACTGTATCCCCTTGACAAGCCCCACCCCTTGTTTGCTGTATTTTTCACATACCTCTTTATAGACGTGCATACTGATAAATCCTCTCCTGATCACTTGTTTTATCACCAAACTCCTCTCACTCTACCATTGAAAGGTTTTCTCTGCTTTTTCCAGAGAAAAAAGCGACTAGAGACCTGTGCTTTGCGTCTTTTTGATGATCTCGGACTTGGTCCAACATAGGACTGCAAAGGGTTAATAATCATCTTGACCGTGCTCCAAGGGATATTCAAGGCCTGTGATATTTTTTTATACCCATCCCCTGATCTGTGTCTTTCAGCAACTTTGTCCCGGAGTTCTTTTGAAAGCACCTTGGTGCTAATGATCTGCAAAAGACTTTGCATTGAAATGCACTACCCAGCAGAGGGAACCTACAGGAACTGCTAAATTTATTCTGAAACCATGTGAATCACTACAATTTAACACAAGTGGAGGTCACTTAACTTGGTCTATGATTTTGAAGGAAATTGGTTACACCTGAGCTAATTTAGGATTGCTATTACAAGGGGGGTGGACACTTAGCCAACCAAGCTATTTCAGTTTTTATTTTTAATTAATTCTCTACAAATTTCTAGAATATTTTTTTCACTTGGAAGTTCTAGGGTAGGATGCGTAGATAAATGAAGAAAAAAAATGTAATGCATTTTAATTCGAGGCTATAAGGCAACAAAAGGTGAACATTTTAAAAGGGGGTGTAAGCTTTCTGTAGGCACTGTATGTGTGTATGCACGTGTGTGTTTAATAGAGAGTACATGCATGTCTCCAGTCATGTGTGGTTTTCACGATCACGTTGCCTTAATTTCTAGCCAAAATTGTAGATATTTATTAGTACTGCCATAGCCTTAGCTTTTCACCTGTTGATTCGCCCCATTGCCACTCTACTTGCATCAATGCATCCCTTCCTGCGATGTCATCGGGCAGTGTGTACTGGGTTACAAATTGTTAAAAAGTTAACAAATCTCATTCATAACTACAAGTATATAAAAGTCTAAAATATTTTCATAACTACAAATATTAAATTATCAGGGTAGTCTGTATCTTCAACGTCACAGCCGCGGTCTATTAAATTTCTGTTTCAAGGTGAGTTATAGACTTTCGTTAATTAAAACTTTATTTTTCCAAATGCAAATTAAGTCCTGATAAATTATGACAGTTAGCACAGATTTGCTTTTAGATTCCCACACAAACAAAGGAAATAGTCCTAAGAAGCACTGCTCATTTAGATCTTAACATTATTTCGTAAATCAACATAATTTTGGAAATCATGTCAGCATGATTATTTTATAACGAGATAGGCATAGAGACCACTTGAAAATGCCAAAATCAATGCTACATACCGCTTTGTTGATTAACACTGGAATTATCATTTACAACCTTTTGAAAATCCTGCCCTATATGTTTCCCATTGGTGTTTTCCAGCAGATGAGAATTATTGATCCCTTTATTAACAATACACAATACAATTACAGAGATAGAAAAGGGTTAGTGATGCTGTACAGCCGGTTTGTGAGTTGAAAGGAATTACTCCTAGTAACAGTAATTAGGAAATGAATACACAAAAATGGATTTTGCCTGGCATAAAGTCCAACACATTAAAACTTTAATTTTCATCCAGTGAGGATGATCAATAAAGCAGTGGGTTCAACAATACACACAAGAACACCCTTACTCTGGCAAGGTTTGAAAAATTACTAAGGAGAACGTCACAGTAAATGGGACTTAAAAATAATTTAAGCTAATCATGATAATCGTTAGCTGATAATCAATAATTGAAAATGTACTTTTCCTCCACCCCTACATTTATAGGGGGGCTATCAACAAGCCAACTGTTTTGTAAGAGAGGTCTAATTTTGGTTGCATTTAATATACCTAAACTATAAAAGAAGAATTCAAAGTTTCACGATAATTGGTGGCATCAAACAGTTGAAGATCATTGAATGATATTGCCACCTTACCCAGATATGGATACTATGCATCCTCTGTAATCACTATCCAAAACAAATATAACACAATTAATTCACTTTTAAAGTTTCATTCTCACAGTTTTACATAAAGCCGTAGAAGAACAGTGTGCTAGGGGCTGATAGAAATCTAAGTGGTAGGGTCTCTCACATCACAGAAATGTGTTGTGTTATTTATTTATTTTTTGGTTTTGTTTACTGCTTGTGAGCTAGCCCAGGGCTGGCTGTACTTGCAGAAAGAATAAACAGTTTAATATGTAGCCCTCCCTGGACTATGGTCTTCGGGGGTGTTTTTTTTAAAAAGAATCAGTATTTGACACGTGCGAATGCGAATGAAGCGAGTGAGGGAAAGCTCATTATTTTTATACTCTGCTGCACTCTTTGAATGGCTCACAGTTTATCGAAATCTATATGCAAAAGTAAACTAAAGCATATTCACCATATGAAAGAAGTCTTTGGGGTAAGAGTTGGTAGGAAGGCTGAGTGTATTTTATTTGTGGTTTATGGGAATCAAGTATAATGCAGGGTATTTAGTTAACTGGACAAGCATGTATAAATTTGATCATTGATTTACTCTAGAAAAAAAGGTTGCTTGTTTTATATTGTTTTCAGGAAATATTAATGCCTGAACTCTATTAAGGTGAAAAGAGGTTCATGTTGACAGTGGCTTTCATCTTAATGGGATGATACATAGTAATACATACCATAGTAAGAAGGAGAGGAGGAAACGCCAGTCAGTCAGTTGTTTTATATGCTACAGAGAATAGAGAAAGATAAGGAGTATGCTCTATTTTAAGATGTAAATGTATTCAGAATTTGGCTAGAAAATGTTGGCAAAGTCCCTTTGGAAATGATAAGACATAAAAGCAGCAATATTTTTCAGCATAGTGTGTGTGAGTTTCAGCACTGTTTTCTAAGTTTAATTAATATTCTCTGTCATACATTATGCATGAACAATGTACGGGCAAAACAAGATCAGAAACCTATAGGTGCTACCGTTTGGATTTCAGGTTCAATTACAAGTGTTATTCTAACTTTCATTCTTTTGAGTGTGGTCACTGGAGGGCATTGCCAGAGATTACACAGATAGGAACTCTGTACCTCTGCTATAATCATGATCTCATGCATCCATTCAGCAATGGTAGTGATATGGGCAAGATTTTAGATCAGCCTTCTGTGAGATGTTAGTAGTATGGTTAGCTTGTAAGAGCATGAAATCCTATAGAAGTGCTTGTTTATGATGGGAAATCATTACCTAATGCATTCTCTAGAGATCGCATTTAGCATGTAGTTTTAGCATTAGAGCTACCGCCAATGCTAATCACCCTTTACATTGTTATATCTGGCTGTGAAACTTCTGAGAGTGAGTGCTCATATGTCATAATGGCAGTGCAAGTCTTTCCTTCTTTCAGATGGTCTTAAATTATTAAAAAGTCACTGCCAGTTACTGCATTGGGAACTGGACTCATACTGTGATTTGCATATTAATAAACAGTTGTATTATTTATTTATGTGTAAGTAAAGACACGCTGAGATAGAACTGGTAATTCTACTCGCTTCTAAGATACCATGCCTGTGTTAAATTGATAATGCATGTCAAAGATACTGTGTTTTTTTTCTCCTCACTGGAAATAATGCCTACACCTCATAGTCAGCCTTCAGTTTTATTTGATGCCGATTGCTTCATAAGATTCTGAGATGACAAGCTTTGTGATTGCTTCCATTTTAACATGATTAAGTCTTGTGACATTTAATACACTAAGGAAAAAACACAAAAGAAGTAATTTTGTGTTTCACCTTTTTCTTTTTTGATTTAACATTATTATTATTATTATTATTATTATTATTATTATTATTATTATTATTATTATTATTATTATTATAATAACAGTAATACACTTTTGGTAACAAAGAAACCTTTTTTAAAAATAATCTGTTTATGCATTTCTTATTGATATTTGGAGTTTGTCTGACAATTTTAAAGCCATTATGCTTTGCTTTGATGTAGTCCAAATTAATTTGCAAGAAATTAGCCTTCAAACCAATGTTTAATTTATTATTGTTTGTCATTGATTTTTGGGAGCAAGCCTATTTTTATGTTGTGTTCCCTGTGATATGGGGGTGTACGTTTTACAGACGGTTCTTGCAGATTGGTAGTGCTTGAAGCTAAATGAGAGACGTTCTTGAAGAGATCTTTCACTTGAAAATTAGCTCATGTTTATTAAACATGTCCTTCTTCCTACTTTGTTTGGCGTCTGTGTAGGATCCGGTACAGAATACTTCATTTATAAAATTTTTTATTTAAATACATTTTACTGAAATGGGCTGTAATAGCATACATAGGCAGTTTCACTTGAAGGAGACCTGAGGATAATGAAAACTGCTTAGCTTAGCTGAGCTGCTGCATGGTACGGTGATAAGAAGGTACCCCTGCAGCACATTTTCGAATGGAGGATTAACTCCCATCTAATACATATATGAATCATACAGCAGCTCCTCTTATGAAACTATCACAAAAATGAACAAAATTGGGTCCTTAACACTGTTAACAGAAATGAAATGAAGAAATCCATCTCTCTTCTGCCAAAGACATATACTTCTCTCCAGATCAGAGGATCGTTTCTTTATAACTAGATTGTAAGTGCCAATATAGTAGGTCTTTATGATCTTTTTCTATATTCCAGTCTAATCGCAATAGGGGTTGATGTTTCAATACAACAAGTAGTTTAGATAAAGCTACCCAATTCTACATGCCCTTTATCTGAAGTTGCATGAACCATGCAACCCAAGGAAAACATTTACTTAGAATGGTCTTGGAAATCACTTGTGTGTTATTTATATAAGAAACAGAAACTATAGGTTTAAATGACCTAACATCCAATTTTCTGTCTACCCTACATTCTGCCTGTGCTATACTAAAGAGACAGGTGCCACCTCTTGGGTATTAATTAAGTTATATGCAGCAATATTAAAAGTAAAATGCATTATTATTATTTTTTTACTAGAGCTGTGCAGTATAAGTTTGTCTTCAATTTATTAGGCCACGCTGGAAACAGTAACAAAAAACATATGCAAAATAATATTGACATACTGTGTACTTTTCTGTGCCTAGGGCATTAACCATTTCATTGATTTTTGTAGAATATCCAACTCTATTGCTACGCTTTCTAAATAGCACTTATTAGTTTTTTTGCAGCTGGGCTGTTGTAAAATGTTCTTGACGCTTTTTCTTTTTTAGTCTCGCATTAGTCCTTTGTAAAGGACTCATTTTTTTCCAGCTTCAGGAAGCTCTTCCCTGGCTCCTTTCTTTCCTCCATTTCGCCTCCAATTTACTTGTATTACCTTACTAGAATACTTGTACCACAATTCACCTGTATTACCTTTAGCTTATGAAGGAAGTGCTTTCTCCACCCAAAATAAACATGAATAAGGTGATACTTTTTTGTAGATAACCCCCTAAATGCGTATATTACTGGGGGCCATTTCACCCACTCAGACCTGTTGCTTACTCTATACTTTAGTATCCCTGAATAGATCATTCAGTTATTTTTAATGAGTGATACATCTGACAAGTGCAGCTGTCCCCAAATATGCTAACAATTTGCTGTGAATGCAGTGCCACTTTATTGTCCAATGTGTCCCACTCAAACCTCTTGCATACCAAATAATGGGGTATTCCCCCCCCCCCCCACCCATTCATGTATATAATTATTTATGTTTTTCAAAGTGATATCTCTGGAAATGTTGCACACGCAGCAGGGTGTTTCTGCATTTAGCTCCAGAATGCTATGTCTGTAACACTGTGGATGGAGCTAGTGAACGAAGGCTAAGGAGATACTTACTATCTTTTTTTTTTTTTTTTTTACAATAAAACTACTGCATAGTTCAATTGGCTCAAGTCATGAGTTTAGTTTTATTTCATCACGTTATGTTAAAAAAAGCCTTCATTCTTAACTGTGAACCATAGCTTTTGGATATCCATTTATTTTAACAGACCAGTGAGTACACATTGTGAATGTTTGGGGGAGTTCAGTTATTTTATAAACAGCACTTGTGGAAGCTATCAGAAGTTATTTTGTTTATTTTTTTCCCTTTGTCTTGAGATAATGGGACTCCATTTCTGGAGATAATTATTCACTAAATGTCTACGGATAATTGAGAACCATATGTTGAAATGATGAAATGATGAAATGAACGAGCCCCAAAGGGTGAACTCACACCCTGGTAAATTAAATTGATTGTAGTCAGAGATAAAGAATAAGAAGCTTGAACTGTCATTTGGATTACTTCATGTTACTTGCACCTTGCTTGTTAATAGTGTTTGCAATGAGTGAGTGGATCTGTTACTTCAGTATTGAGGAATGTATTTTTTTCTAAATCTGTCTTTACCTGGCTTTGAGCTTGTTTGGAGACAATGATGTAGCTGAACAGCTTTTGTCATTCTATTCAAACTCAAAGCCAGGTACAGGCGGATTTTAATGTAAAAAAATGAATAAAAAATCAATAAAAAGAACAGATGAAGCAATGCATGTACAGTGCCTATATAAAGTCTACACCCCCTTTCAAACTGTTCACCTTGTTGCGTTATAGCCTGGAATTAAAATGCATTAAAATAGTTTTTTTTTTCATTGATCTACACATCCTACCCCACAACTTCCAAGTGAAAAAATATTAGAAAATATAGAAAATTAATTAGATATAAAAACTGAAATAGCTTGGTTGTATAAGTGTCCACCCCCTTGTAATAGCAATCCTAAATTAGCTCAGGTGTAACCAATCACCTTCAAAATCACACGCCAAGTTAAGTGGCCTCCACCGGTGTTAGATTGTAGAGATTCACATGATTTCAGGATAAATTCAGCAGTTCCTGTAGATTTCCTCTGCTGGGTAGTGCATTTCAAAGCAAAGACTCAACCATGAGCACCAAGGAGGTTTCAGAAGAACTCCTGGATAAAGTTGTTGAAAGGCACAGATCAGGGGATGGGTATAAAAAATATCAAAGGCCTTGAATATCCCTTGAAGCACATTCAAAACAATTATTAAGAAGTGGAAGGCTTATGGCACCATCAAGACCCTGCCTAGATCAGGCCGTCCCTCCAAACTGGATGACCGAGCAAGAAGGAGACTGATCAGAGAGGCTACCAAGAGGTCAGTGGTAACTTTGCAAGAGTGACAGACTTTTGTGGCCAAGACTGGTCAAAGTGTGCATGTGACAACAATATCCTAAGCACTCCACAAATCTGGCCTGTATTTTACTCAAGAAACACCACCTTGAATCTCGTTTGAAGTATCCAAAAAAATACTTTGTAGCCATCTGGCAAAAAGTTTTGTGGTCTGACGAAACTAAAATGGAACTTTTTGCCCTAAATTCAAGTGTTATGTTTGGCACAAAGCCAACACAGCACATTGCCCAAAGAACACCATCCCTACTGTAAAGCATGGTGGTGGGTCATGTTATGGGGATGTTTCTTATCTGCAGGGACTGGGGCACTTGTTAGGATATAAGAGAAAATGAATGGAGCAAAGTACACAAAAGTTCTTGATGAAAACCTGCTGCCCTCTGCAAAAAAGCTGAAACTGGGAGGGAAGTTCACCTTTCAGCATGACAACGACCGAAAGCACACAGCCAAGTCTACGCTAGAGTGGCTAAGAATTTGTGGCATTACTTGAAGATTGCTATCCATCAGCGCTCCCCAAGGAACTTGACAGAGCTTGAACAGTTTTGTAAAAAAGAATTGTCAAATATTGCCAAATCTAGGTGTGCAAAGTTGGTAGAGACTTATCCCAACAGACTCACAGCTGTGATTGCTGCCAAAGGAGCTTCCACCAAGCATTAACTCAGGGGGGTGGAGACTTATCCAATTATGAACGTTCAGTTTTGTATTTTTAACATATAATCTTTTTTCTCAGTAAAAACTTTTTCCCCCTTAACAGTGTGGAGTATGGTGTGTAGATAAATGGAAAAAAAATCATCATTTAAATGCATGAAATTCTGAGGCACTGAAAAAAGATCAAGGGGATGTAGACTTTCTATCAGCACTGTATATAGCACAATAGATAAAAATACAGAATTATTTCTAATTTAAACACACTTGTTTGATAAAACTGAACTTTTAATTTGGCCATGGGATGATACATATATGAAAAGTAATGATTCAGACTTATCCAAAGTCTATTAAACACTACATTAACGGAAGGATGCATCGACTATATTCATAAAAGATTCAGCTTTCTTGAAATAAGTTTAAGTTAATATGAGTGGTGTCCTGATAATACAGCTTAATTTATTTTCATCTATTCAGTCTCATTGATTGTTAATCAATGAACACATTCATCAGGCTATGAATGGCATTTTAATAGAACAAAAGCATTCTCCTCCCACCCCCCAATTTAGAAGGTATTTTCTGTATTTGGAAGCTGAATTTAGGAATGAAAATAACATGTAAAAATAATGTATTCATAGTTTATTAAAAAAAAAAAAAAGATTCCAATTGTCTTTCTTTTTTGATGAGGTGAAGAAAATGAAGTACAATGTATTGTTTCAACATATACAATGCAAAACCAGTTGTGATTCCTGATTTGACTTGATTCTGTCTGGATGTATTTTTAGAATAAATCATTTGATAAGTTTTGATTTACAGTAGATTCTCTCTGCATTTTTTTTTTCCAAATGTCAAAGTTGCTAGATAATGTTGGTGTTATAAATTAATTCTGTCAGCTACTATACACATCTTGATGAACCCCGGTGTGCATTTTCGAATGCTAAAATAATCCCTTTAAAAAAATCCAGTTGAAGTACAAAATAATTACACATTGAGGCAATGAGAAAATTCTTCAGAAGCAATCAGTGATTGAGAAAGACTGCAAAATGCTGCCACAATAAAAAGTGCATAAGCCAATGAGAAAGCTATGTTGCAATTTGAAATCAATCAGTAATCACAGGATTTTGACAGATAAGAAATATCTGTAATTCATAGCATACTTCCACAGTGCAACCTGTGTGATTCTCTTATTAAACAGACTTTAAAAACAACAATAGTCTGTGTCAACTGTTAAACTACACAGCCAATAACACCAATGTGTGCTCCATAATAATAATACTTATTGATCTATTAAAGTCAGCAAGTGGGTTTTTGGGTTGTTGTGAAGGAATGGTTTGTTATAAAAATGTGTAAATGAGCCTGTTCAGTTCCTCTGCCATTAAGAAAGCTGTACATTCAGAAGTTCTAAACTGTTCTAAAGTTTTCTTAGAAATGTACAAATAAACCACAAGAAAACAACAGAAAAAAAGTTTGTGTGGTGCGCATTGAGCATGCAGCTCAAGCAGTTATGAAGAAGCAAAATGTATGTATTAATGTGTACAGGAGGTCCATGCTGTAGGGGCCTTTCACTTTAAATTGAATAGTTATCTCTGGGGTCTTTTTTACATTGTGTAATTCCCATTCTGTTGGTCACCTCTTGTTTTCTTCCTCACTTTCCCACCTATTACAAAGGAATAAATTAGATAAAGTGTGTTAGGTTCTTCCGTTCAGACATGTGGCTTTTCAAAATCAAACACACCTCCTGATGTTTTTTTTAGCAGCTTAAATCAGAAATACAAGAGTATAGATTTTTAGTGCAAAGAAGTAAAGCCCAGATACGCTCTAGTGCATAACATTAAGCAGAAGAAAAACAATCAATAAGGGCAAAGGTAACTATGGTAAGCTGACCTGAGCGATGACATCAGGCCCAGAAGAAACACACAGCAGTGCGAGTGAAATTAAAAGAATCCACAGCAGATACGGGTAATGAATGTGGCACTTTTATTAAATAAACAAAGTAGAAAGGTTTGAACAAACAAAAAACACTTTGGCAAAATAAAAGGGTATGTTGGCGAAACGAACAGACACTAACAAACAGTGGACGCAACAAACAAACATATATCGTGCTGGTCCTCCAGCACAGGTAACAATTGTTTTAATTCTAGTTTTTACTCTGCTGACTCTCCCGTTCCTTCATTCTTGAACACACCAACCCTGACAACCTGTGGTAATTAAATTGCCAAATATTGTGTTACAGTGCTTTGTTTTTTATACTGCACTTTTAAAATCATTTTCACTGATTTTCTTTGTGTATTTCTTTGTTAATTTATAATGCCTCAACCTTAATAAAGCAACTACAATGTAAAATAATAACTTCCTCTGAGATACAATATAGTGGACCCCCTAAACCAATTAAATTGGATATGCCAGATTCCACTGTATTCGGCTGTTTAGTGAAAGAAAATATACAGGTTACCCCAGTGCCTCATCTTGTAAAATCATTGCCACTTGAAGTGCAGGGTGAGTCATGCAAGCATGGTTGAAGTTGTAAATCTTGGCTGGGGGCCCACAGGAAGTGATGCACTGGCAGTTATCCCACAGCGTTTGTGAGGAAAGTTGGCTGGGAAGAGCAACATGACATGTCAACAACCCTGTTAAATGGGAGGGGACTGGTGTACAGAGAGTGTACGAAAGACAGCTGTTGTAACGTTGCTCAGGCGCCCATGGTTTATTTACGCACAAATCACAAGCAGTTTAATACATGTAGGGAATTGTCATTTCAACATAAAAGTGCCTGTACCACTAATGACAGTGGGCTGACGATGTACATCTGCTGCAGGACCTCTAGTATCTGGCTACTTCCTATGCAGTCACAAAACCAAGTTGTTTCTGTTTTCTTATCATAGTCCAGCTACCTGTTTACCTCAGTTAAGGTGCAAGGCTTACAAAGCCCACTTATCCTGACTCAATTCAAGGAACAAAGCTAAGATAGCTGCACAAGGAACAAAGCTAACAGAGCACCTGGCCCTTTCCAGATTATCAATCAGTTTGCTTCTAAAACCAGCTTCCCCACAGAGCTTTGCCCACAGTTCAGTTGAGGATGTGCTACACCTGCAGCCAACACTTCCCCCGTTGGGAACCGTTTTAATCCAGTAGCTGAGTCCAAATCCTATGAGTCAACGTCGGGTTCCCTCATGTCACAGACCCCTGCTGGTGGTTATGTACCCAACGAGTCTCGCCTGGGACTTCCCAGGTTGAGTCCTTGCCTCCAGGGTTCAGTAGCTTGGTAACATCCTTTTCTTAGATAAGTTTTCTATTCAGTCATATTGGCCAGGGTGGGTTGCAGTGGTGAGACGGTATTCAAACTGCATTTCAAATTGGGTAGAAACATTTTGAAATGATAAATTGAAATAATAAATCTCCCTGGAGTAAAAAAAAAAAAAAGAAGAACAGTATTGCATTACCATATAAATAAGAGAAAACACCCTTTTCCGTACAGTAGAATGTGTTTGGCACACTTAATTATAAATAATGTTATATGGACAAATACAGAGTATATTTTGCCTATGAATACATTTCATGGAGTGTTTTGATTGAACATTTGAATATTTGTCCCAGCATTACTGCAGTGTGTTTAGTAATAATGATACTTTTCCAGAAAGTCCTATTGACTTTAATTTCGAAGAATAAAGTAACTTGGCTTCTTCATGCTTCTGTAGTGGAAAATAAAAATTCATAGCACTGAAAGTGGAAGCCCCAAAGGATGAACAACAAAATGTTACGACTACCATCCCAAGTCTACAAAATTTATTTCTTTAAATGTAAAAATGTTTTTTTTTGTTTTTTTTTTCCATAGCAATAGCACCAAGTGACACAATAAAGACCCCTGTACACACATCAACCAGTTAAAACCTCTCCACAGCTGGTTCATCCACGCACATAGCCAACTCTCTGGTTTTAGAATATACACAATTATATAAAAATCGTTGATTCAGATATTAAATTTAGATTTAAAACTTTTTCCCATACGTTTTGTTTGTAATATAATCAGAATACTCCATGAGCATTCACAAAGTGCTGTGTTAATTTCACTAATAAGGACGGCCTCAGAAAACCCACTCACCCCCTCAGATCCCTGTTTGTGGAATAACTACTGTACAGATCTTCATGGAGTATTCTCTATTCAGAGAAATATAATACCATTTATAAACCTAAACTAAGAAGAGTAGCTGAAGAAGGTCTATACATGATGTATTTATAATCAATGACAAGATGATACTAGAAATCAGTCTGCATAATCAGAAATGTTTACCCTTTTGAAAATGACCCTCAAATCAGAATCTCCAAATACTAGATGCTGTTGGTCGTAAAATGTCTGCCAAATGAGGGAAAGCTTAAATCAGACTTTTCCTGTAGGACCGATTGGCAGGAATGCCTCTTGATTTAAACTTTCCAGCATTTCAAGTTTACGTGACTTTTTGTTATTATCAAAACAGACCACACTGCTTGCAGAGCAAGGTCCATGGCCTCTACCCTCTTTAATAATATAATAATAATTATATCTTTATTTCTATATAGTGTCTTTTATAGTGGACCACCATCACAAAGCGCTTTACAGAGGTAGGCTGTGAACTGTGCATTATATGCACTTACATTAGGACATTGATTTAACATCTCATCCGCAGGATGGAGCACAAGGAGGTTAAGTGACTTGCTCAGGGTTGCACAGTGAGTCAGTCAGTGGCAGAGGTGGGATTTGAACCACTGCCTCCTTTTGCATTATGTCTGTGTGTGTTGTTACAAGTGGCGTTGTAACACTAATGTGATTGGCTGTAGGCACACATGAGGAATGCTGCCTGATGTGGGAAACCTACTATATGTGAAGATGTAATTTAGCTTGTCATTGCTTGCAGAGAATTTGGATCAATATCTAATGATAACAGATTACTTTAAACAGTGGCGGGTCTAAATACCGCCATGGTTAAAATGTGAAATTAGAACCAAATCTGTCAACCCTTAGAGATACTGACTTTCACAAATTCCCCTTATTTTAATAATTCAAATTATGTCCATGATGACCTGACTAGACCCCAAATACTGCTAATTACCGTAGACTTTAATGAAATGCCATCTAATAATTAAACAGGTATCTTGGGTGCTGACTAACATAAACACAGTTATGTCAGTCAGCTAAATCTCTTCAGCTAAATATGCTTTTGTATCACATCAACTTTTCAATTCAAAACATATTATCTGGCTTGAGACAAAATGCTCAATTGAAACATCTGAAATCAAGACTTGTTTCCCACAGTACATTTCTAGTTATCAGGCATCACCACCCATAATAGCTTGTGCCATGCCTAATTAACAAACACATAAAAAATCCACTGACTGAACATAAGGAATTGACAAGAGAGAGCAGGGTGTCAACGCTGCAAGACAACTGGTATGTTTAAAATGGCAGAATGAACTGTATTCATTGACAGGTTTTTTCTCTATAATAACCAGAAGGTTTTTTCCTCTTTTAAAACTGTGATTTATTATTATTACTCTTGGTAAACTCTTGAAATGTCCAAATGGTTTCCTGCAGAGAAACACTTATAGCTGTATATTTTAGTGATGGTCCGGGTCTGGGAACTGTATCACAGCATAAGTAATAAAGTGGCAAAAGGTGTCTTCATTAGAGCCCATTGCATGCAGATTTATCACAATATATTGAGTGCTTAATTGCAATGTTACATTGGCTGGGTTAACATAGGGGCAATTTCCATGGAAAAATAAAAATAAATCTCACCTTTTTCTCACTCAGTTTTGTTAGTACTTTTGGGTTGTGTGTGTTTCCATTTATGTATTTATTTTTTTTAGCCAGAGAAAGTGTCATTCCAAATGCAAATAAACTAATTAATATTAAAACACAGGAGGGTATATTTAAATGTTTGTTTGAGTTCCAATTTGGCCTTGCGCGACTTCTCAAACTGGGTTTCCATAAAGATTTTAGGTTGTGTTAAAACACTGAAAGTGCAGTCTGCCTCATTCGGCCACCAACCAGGTTAATACACAAATGTTTTTTTTCTGAGTCCCCCCCTAAAAATGCAGACATAAAACTACGTAATGTAACATTCAGTTTTTGTAAGTTTCACTGTGGTACTAACCTAATGATTGGTTGATTGTGACGTATCAGCGCTGTCGCGAAAGAATACCTTAAATATCATTTTGCTTGAACAACTTTTGATTGGCATATAATAATATTATATAATAATAGTATGTGATTAAATAATAATAATAATAATAATAATAATAATAATAATATAATAATAATACCTGAATCCGAATCCTGCAGTGAAAGTGTGGCTCTCACCAGTAGAATGTGGTTATAATATATTTTGTTCTTGTTGTTATTGATGAACCAGTATATTGGTAATCTACTAGTTCAATGCATTTCTCAGTGCTGTCCACTGGGACTTATGGAACTTTGTTATGTAGTACATTAGTCTTGCAGCGATCTGCTTTTAAGAACTGTATTGGTCTTTTTTTAACAAATTTGTGTAACCAAGTTTTCTGTTTCATGTATTCGTGCTTTAAAACAAATGTTGCTCAGTGAATTTGCTCAAGCCCAGTGTTATCCGTAGACGGCAGCAATAATACAGTGAAGCTAATTTAATCAATAATAATAATAATAATAATAATATAATAATAATAATAATAATAATCTTTATTTTTATATGAAATAAAAATGATGCCACCTTTCATAGTGGACCACCATCACAAAGCGCTTTATAAGATACACGTACGACAGGTGTGACAAGGATCACCTGGTGGTAGTGTTTGCGCGAAACATTCGTGATGTTCTGATTGAATTCCAAACACGTTAGACAACGTCTGGTAGGACCGAAATGTTTGTTGCACAGTGGGTTTTCAGCTTTGTGTGTTCCTCCAATGCACTCAACTGAGTCAGTTGTTACTGGAGGACCTTGTCTCTTTTAACGTTGGACGATGTCAGTATGGTTACCAAGGAGGTACAATGTTTGTCGAACAAACCCTTACAAGCCTGTTTCTTTAAACCCTGGACCACACAGCCTATATATACTCTGAGAGATGTTTCCATGCATGTAGTCACAGGAGGCAAGGTCAGGCCTGTGGAAGCATGCAGTCTGTAGTGTAGATAGTTCAAATTTAAATGCACACAAACCAATGGCAAGAGTACATGTACAATATAGAAACAAAGCTGTTTCTCAAGTACCAAGGATCCATATCTTGGTCCAAACGTGACATTTTTAGGTACCCATGATAGATTGTACTTATTGCTAAGGGGTACAGAGCAATCTAGGCTAAAGCAGTCAGCTATCTCATAACCAATGGTGAATATAACAAAAGTAAGTGTAAAGAAGTTACTAATAATATTTATGTATTTATTGCAAAGGTTTTATTTATTTTTTTGTAGTAGTAGCTTCAATATTTTGTATAACCTTGCTATAAAACAACTATAAACCACTTTTTATGAGTCAAATGGCAATAATCTGAAACATTGAATAAATGTGTCATGTAAAAAAACACTGAATGAAGTATGAAGAAAGGATTGCTTGGCATGGCCTTTAGTTATAGCAGAAAGTTTGCGTGAGGTTACATCACAAACGAGATCTGCATTTCTGAAGTCTTGTAAACAGGCTGCGTTAAGTAATTGAGCGGCTCAGTAAAATATTCATCTTAATGACTTGCTCAGTTTCGCTCCTGCTGAGCCCCTCAGAGCGCTCCTGAGCATTTCTCATTAGTCATCAGAGTGAGCTAACGGAATGGCCACCTGCAGGAAACAAGTGGAGATGACAGGCAGGATTGACGAATACGTTTGTCAGGAACGATGAACTGCTTTCGACTTACACAGTTATGTATTAATTGGCTAAATAAGACGGTAAAAATTGTTGTTTTCAAATTTGTGTCATTTAATTTCATTTTTTTTTTTAAATGTAGAGCTGTTTTACGGTTATTAATGTATTATTATTAGGCTTGTAGTATTAATATTATTCATAATTTTCATTATTAATGTCGGTATTAAACACAGCCAGATATGAGGTTCAGTCCAAACAGAGCGCCGAACTCAGTGAGGTACAGCAGGGGACAGTAACTTCACACAGGGCCATTTCATCTACCGTCACCTCAGAAACACAAACAAGCAAAGAATTATTATTCTCCATTTTTAAATGTCGCTCAGAGCTCTCGTGGAGCAGAGCGTTAAGTCATTTAAATGAGCTCAGTGTGCTTTCTGAGCGTTCTCACTCTGAGTGGCTCACTTAACGCACTCATAATGTATGACTTCCGGACATGTTTCCATGGAAAGTTTTTGATCAGTTATACAGCTTTTCAGCTTTTTTGTGTGATTTACCCATCCCTTAAAGTCGTACAACGTTTTAGAATATGTGGAATATGCGTGGTGTGTGCTGCTACGTCACAGAAGTCATGATGAGCATGGATCCTAGGAATCCGTTTGCTGTGGAATAATGCAGAATTTCTATGATAACACAGATTTTCTATGTTTTGGGAGATTTTTTTGTTTTACACTTGGGGAGGGTCAAAAAACATGCAAGGCTTTTTTTTTTATTGTTTTTTGATAATAACCAAATCAATACACATATAATATATAAACATTAACACAGGCAACTTGGCTTTAAATTTAGGTAAACATACAAATCTAGTAAAACTGCTTCCGGTATTCAAGTTCAGTTTACTTCAGTATTCAGAGCTGTTCAAAGATGCCATTAACAATAAAAATCATCCCTAAAGATCGGATCAACGAGTTTGGCAAGGATAGATTTTGATGGTAATGTGCTGTTTTTTACTTCATGCAGCAAGGCTGTAGATTACACTCATAGGTAGACCATTGTAGAAAACATGGGAAGCGCTAAACATACATTTAACGTAAAGAAATGTAAACAAGCAATGGCTGAAACAGCAGAGGTCAAAACAAAGAAGCTGTGATTGGATCGGGACCTTTTTCACTCTCTGTGAAAGCGAGAAAGTATAAGACAACCTGGAAGTAAGGTGACCAATCAAAGCTTTCTTTAATCTAGTATGATACCAGATATCATTATTTAAATTAAATGACTTGCGCCATTCAAAATTGCACATAGCGAATGAACGTGCACAACAGATTGATTTTTCTTAAGTAGCTAGAGTCCCTTTAGTCAACATCATTACCGGTACACTGACTTGTATTGATCTTCACTTTGAATTTTGAAGCAAATGATCTGGTCAATTATCACAGAGTATGTTAACATACAGTACATAAGCCCTGTCTGAATCTATGGCCGGGTTTCCGTGCAGCTTAGAAACCCATCATCAGCGATCCTAGTTTTTCGCAATAAAAAAAAAAAAAATGAAATTCTCTGATAACAAATTTAAAAAATCTGCATTATTGCATGAGTAAAATAAAAGGGCTAAACATCAGTTTTCCCTGCCACATTATAAGACACACAAAAAGAACTACTGGGTAACAGTTAACACAGGGAGTGTTTGTTGTTGTTCTTGTTACACTTGTTGTGTCACTTTATGTTTTTTAGTTTATAACTTTAATTTTTCTTCAACTATAGCCTTGTATTACAGTGTCGCTTTGGATAAATGCATTTAAATAAATAAAATAAAATAAAAAGTGGTTACACTTTCAAATTCTAAGCAAGTTACAAGCTTATCATCACCATTAATTAATAAAACAAAAAAAAAATCTATATTTTTTCAAATATTTCAAATATTACAAATAGTTCCCTGTTCCCTGTGTGAAGTTACTGTCCCCTGCTGTACCTCACTGAGTTCGGCACTCTGTTTGGACTGAACCTCATATCTGGCTGTGTTTAATACCGACATTAATAATGAAAATTATGAATAATATTAATATTACAAGCCTAATAATAATACATTAATAACCGTAAAACAGCTCATTCAAATTATTGCCATTTGACTCATAAAAAGTGGTTTATAGTTAAGTTGTTTTATAGCAAGGTTATACAAAATATTGAAGCTACTACTACAAAAAATAAATAAAACCTTTGCAATAAATACATAAATAAATACTATAACACACACACACACACACACACGCACACACACACACACACAATTGGTCTGACTTTGCAATGGCACCACCTCCCTAATGCTGAAAAAATCTCGAACTACCGGTTGAACCACAGAGGAATGTCGGCTTTTACACACATTTTGACAAAATCTGAAACAACAGTTTCACGCTGTTCTTTGGCAGTTGTAAGAAGCTGAAATGATCCAAACACAATGGTCTGTTTCACTGTTTTCAATGGCCCTGCAGTCAAATGACATAAGAAATGCACAAGTAAGGCAGCTGAAAATCCCCTGCAAAGAGGATATAGTGGAGACAGTCCTATGCACATATGTCAGTCACACTTTACACCTTTTTTCTATATCTGGAGAACCAACCGCTTATTCAGTTGTATTGACTTGAAGTACTTCAGAAACTGTCTATACAGTATCCCTAGTGGATAGTATATAAAATACTGTTCAGTTTCTACTAATTATTTCATTAAAGTTCAAAGTCATGCTTGGAAAAGAGATATTAAAGTGTGGTAAAATAAAAATCTTTATATATATATATATATATATATATATATATATATATATATATATATATATATATATATATATATAAAAACTTGCTGGAGCTGTTTTTCATTTTAGCTGCCTAATTTACATTTGCAGATGTATGCATTTCCCATACATTTACAAGTGAACAAAGCACTTCAGACAGAGCACTTTTTAACTACATTAATTCTAATGGTTTGACTTTAATCCTTAAATTGGTCATACCTTAATGTATTCAATCGTGATGCTTAGTAATACAAAAACAAGCCCCAAAACTTACTGAATAGTGTTGCTTAATATTTAAATCAGACTTGAATTATATTAGTACTGACTGCCTTTTATTTATATTTTTTTAATTTTTAATTATGATTAATTTAGTACTTTAAAGTGTAAGTAGCTTCAAATAAAATCAGAATATTTCGCTTTAGCAAAAGAAGACTCACACGCTCAATCTTCTGTCTTATTGAGGTGCATACTGTGTTAGCACATACAGTTTAGTGACCGCACAAGCTAGCTTTTTATCTATGATTTTACCATGGGACGCTTTTCAGTTGGGGTTGGCACAGTTGAAAGGTCACATGAATTAATTAGAGATAACAACAAACTCACGTTGCTTGAGACCTCAGCTCAATTTGACTTAAAGCGAGAGGCCAAGATTCTGAAAGTAAGTTCTGTGCAGTGTATGTTCTCAGTATAAAAATATATAGAGTGTGGAATCTTTTAAGGTTATAACTACTATATGTAGAGCAAACCTGAAACACTGTCAGGCAACAGTTTTGTGGAAATGTTTCTCCTGCAATCTAAAGCAAATGATAGTCTCTATGACATTGTCACAGTGACTCACAAGCTCATTATAGCAACAGCTTGATTAAATAGGGTATATTATGTTACTAAATGGTCTTTATTAGTTGTGAAAGCTGTTCCAAAAATAAAAATACCCACAGACCAGTAAAAAAGCATCGGTAATGTTTTAATGTGGAGCCTGTAGAAACCCTATGGTTTTTTACCTCTGCTTCCTGATCATCTTATGTTTCTTCTTGTTCTACCCCTTCATTCAGAGGTGGCACAAGCCAGACTGATAAACTCCTTAAAGCTTAAAATAAAGAAACAAACTTTCCAGGGACTTTGACTGGTCCAGTCAAGGACATTCACTTTCTTATTCTTAAGCTACTCCAGTGTAGCCTTGTGCTTTGGATCATTGTCCTGCTGAAAGGTGAATATTCACCCCAGTTTTAAGTCTTTAGCAGACTTGCTCCATCCATTTTTTCCTTCAATCCTAACAAGCTTTCCAGTCCCTGCTGAAAAGAAGCATCCCTATAGCATGATACTGCCACCACCATGCTTGACTGTAGGGGTGGTGTTGACTGGGAGATGTGCTGTGTTGGGTCTGCACCAAACGTAACGCTTGGGAACAAAAAGTTCCAGTTTGGTCTCGTCTGACCATAAGACCTTTTGCCACATTTTTGCAAGATCACTCAGGTGCTTTGTTGCAAACGTCATGCGGGCTTTGAGCTTATAGGGATATTCAAAGACTTTGATATTTTGTTCTACCCTTCTCCTGATCTGTGGTCTTCAATGACTTTATCCCTGACTTGCTTTGAAAGCTTTTTGGTCTTCACGGTTGAGTCTTTGAAATTCACTACCTCACAGAGACAGGTGTTTTTATTCTGAAATCACGAGAACCACTAATATTGCACACGGACATTCAATTGTGTGGCTTGTTAAGGTCATTTTGTGCACCTGAAATAATTTAGGTTTGCCACAGCAAAGGGTTTGAATACTTATGCCATCGTGACTTTTCCATTTTTGTTTCATATTAATTATCTATTTACTTCTTTATTTTTGTTTTTGCTTTGAATGTGTGGAGTAGGTTGTGTATATAACACATATTAATTCCTACTTCAAAGTGTCATGACTGCATGCTTGGCACTGTGTGTGTGTGTGTGTGTGTGTGTGTGTGTGTGTGTGTGTGTGTGTGTGTGTGTGTGTGTGTGTGTATATATATATATATATATATATATATATATATATATATGTGTGTGTGTGTGTGTGTGTGTGTGTGTGTGTGTGTGTATTTAAATGTTATGTTCTTATAGCCTTACATGTCTTATGCATATGAATTAGTATGTCGATGTGCAAAAAAAGTCTGTTACAACAATGACCTTCATATTTCCCATAGCTCTGACAAACATACTTTAGAAATAGATAACCTTATAACAGCTTCATATACTTGGCGAATAAAATGAAACGGTAATATTCTAGTCTTATGCATGAGTTGGTGTAATGAGAAAAAAAGGATAAGAGGAATACAGGTTTAATATCACGATAATGTTCCTTTTAAATTCATGTGTAGTTGTGGATGAGATTTTGTAGCACTTTAGATGCTCAGTAGCCTCCTGTGTAAAGATATGGAATGGTATTTTAATGGCTAATTATTGGAGAAAATAGAGACCCTTTCCTTAGCCTGAAAAACAAATGCAGCGGTAATGTAAGCTTGTGTTTTTCTCTGAGGAGTTTGACTTAAATTGCAAATTAAAAAATGTCAAATGACAACCTTTCTTATCCTTCCTTTATGATGTACATCTATTGCCTAATTTTATGTGTGAACAAAAAACAGATATCCCCAAATTGTGCTTACAACAATTAGTATGCAATATATTTATTGAAAAGGCTTAGTTTACAGTCTAGTTCAGCAGAGCTAGAATACATATAATGATACAGTGGCATCCTCGTGAGGGGAGATTATGAGATATTAGCAAAAACATACAAACTATTTCACCTGGCAACTTTACATTTTCAGTGTTAGTATCTTATATTTGAAGCATCCCACTCACCATGTTGGACACTCGGTATCCCTTTCAGAGGAAATTATAAATTATGTAATCTGTGGGACAGAGACTAAGATGGTGCCATATTGGGCTTCTGTGACTTTCGTCTCCACATGAAAAGAACTAAGGCTTTGACATTTTGGCTTCATACGTGGTGCACATATGTGTGTTATATTTGGATCGTTGGGAGTTTCCATGTGTGTTATAATTTTTCTTGAGACATTTGTACTCGAGCCAAATGAAAAATGACCCTGTACATTTTGGGTTTCCACTGGCTCAGTTTATTTTACTCGAAGACACTCTTTTCACCTGACATCATGCAAATGAAGGGGAAAGGAGGAGGTCGATATGCAAATTAGCCATGCATAGTGTTCTCATGCTGTTTTCATAGACAGCTCGAGAAAAGTTGGTTTCTATGCACAGAGAACAGGTACACCAAAGAATCTCACCTGGAAATCCATAGTTGTCAGGTGACATGTTGGTTGAGTGAAACTCGAAAGTACATGTATTGTGTTTTTTTTTTTCTGCTATGTACTGTGCAGTGCTTCGTGATACTTTGTATAAAAAGCGCTATATAAATCCATTCACTGGTCGCTTACGAGGGCTTGAGTAATGTAGTATAAGAGGGATTTGATTTGAGGAACGGGGGTGCTTGGTAAACAAGGAATGAGAGACGTAAAGCTAGACAGCTTGAGAAGAAAATAGCTGGACAAGATGTACACTCTGAACTTGCACATCTCACCAAGTCAGAGAATGAGAGACAGAACAAATAAAAACAAAGCTCTCAGTTCAGGTTGGTAGCCAGGCGGCGTCTCTAAGCTGCTGGTCAAACAAGGAGAATGAAAAGACAAACATAAAAGACACTCTCGATGAGAGACATAAAAGACAAAGGGATAGATCCGTCATTACTCAGTGCAGCATCCTCAGGCAGTGTGACTGGCGGTTGGGTGGCATGGACAGTTAGGATAAAGTGTCTCAGGTCCGTGTTGGAAAGACGAAAATAGAGAACCCCCCCCCATTGGCGGGGCCTGGCTCGGCAGGTGGGGACCCGGCCAGCCAGAAGGGGCAGAAAGGTGCTCGGATCTGAAAAGAAACTAGGGAGATGGGATAGCAAGGTTGTGACCCTGGTGAGGCTAGTGCATGAGCTGCGACAGGATAGTTGTGGCCGGGGGTCCCATGTAGCCTGCGAGGAACCACTGGGGATGGCAGTGACTTGGGCAGGAGGCTGACCCGGTTGGTCGGGGGAGTGAAACTCACTTCCCCCCCAAAAGAAGGACCCCTGGCTCCACGCAACACAGCACCACGAAGATAGGGAAGAGACTGTTGAGCTGCCCTCATAGTTAAGAGAAAGCTGTAAAGAAGAGAAAATACAGGGAGAGGTTGGTATGACGGGCTATGGATTGGAGGCCATCCGTGCTGTGGAGAGGAAACCCCCCCCCATTGGGAGGAAACCTCATGTGGACCTGGCGGATAGGGCTCACCCACTCCGGGTGTGCTAACAAAGGACTTTTGAGCTGCTGTAATGTCTGAAGGGGAGGATCTGATGTATGACTTGACTGCTAAAGAAGACCAGCGCCCCATGTTTATCAGCTGCTCATGGACTCCTGCTCATGCTGCGGATGTGGCTGCTCCGATCTGGAAAGAGTGAGAGGAGTAGAAATTTGAGGATAGCCCAGTCCGAGTCAGGAAGGAGTTCAGGTGAAAGTAAAACCAATGACTCGTAATGATTGTTCTTGAGGAGTCAGTGAAAAGAGGATCTGTAGGAAGAAAGGAATTCCTGGAGGCGAGGTACTTGGTTAGCGCAGAACTTTTTTTTGAGAGTTGGACATATTGAAACTGATCTGTTTTGGAAGATTTGCTAAATAGGATGCAGTGTCCCCCAGGGATTTGGGTGAGGTCAGAGTGCCTCAATCCAATGGCTGGAAAACTTAGATGTTGGCACCAAGCTTTGAGCAGCGTAGTAATCCGAAAAAAACAGCTGAGCATAGCGCTTCCATAACGATGTCATCGAAAGGAGAGAAGCAACCGCGGCAAAGAGAGGAGATGAGGAGAAGAAGAATGTCCAAAGAAATGGGCTGTCTTGAAATGGAGGAAGGAGAGAGGCTCTTCTCCATGCCTCGAATCGACAGGCGAACCTCAGGTATGGAAAAGAGTGGGGGATGAAGGACTGGACTGAAGGTGAAACTGATACTGAATGTCCGATAGGTAGTTTCTGATGGAGGAAGGAGCAAGGTTGCGAGACAGCCTGAAATATGATTAAAGGCTTAAATTGAAGATTAAAGGAGGTGGGAGAGATCCAATTCTGAGCGCAGAATGTAGTGAAGGAAGACCAGGTGATGGAATAATAAGAAGAGCAAGTGGAAGGGGCTAAGGCATTTATTTATTTTTTCATAAAGTTGCGGGATGACTGAAGGAGGCCGGTGAGTGGGGAGTTTAGTGGAACCCAAGTTGATTGAAAGGGGGAAACTTGCCACGTGTTGGGGTAGGCTTCTGGGACCAGGCTGAAACTTGTGGACCATCACACAACCTCCACCATATTTAACACTGGGCATGGTTAATAAAAAAAAAAAAAAAAAAAGCTGAATGAAGGGGAAGAATCACCTAAGCAGGTAGGAAAATAGTTGATAATATCTTGGCAGCACTCTGCAATGAATTGACCAACAGAGAAAGGAGTGAGGTTTTAAATATTAAGCGAAAATGTTAAGTTGAAGCACGAATGACGGGGTCTGTGTGTTTACTACAAAACAAAAACAAACACAGACCAAGGGCTGAAGAAGTGCTGAGAGTATAAATAACAAAGAAGGAGATTGACAAGTGAACTGCCCCCCCACCCCCACCGGAAGTAGTTTGCGTGGCTAATTCCGCCCCCACAGAGTGCTGCCAGGGAGGCTAGAGAAGCCATAGAGAAGCCATATACAGCTATAAAACTTGGAAGCTCCGCAAAGGAGCGCCCTCTACAGTGTCCACCGAATTACACCTAAAGGTTAACATAAAAATAAATAAATAAATAAATAAATAAATAAATAAATGCCTTGTGCCTGGTTGTTTAATAATATGTTTTACTGCTCTTGCCCAAATTGTTTTTCAAATGACCATTGGTGGGGTGGCATATTGTTAGTAGAGAATAATATTTCAACAAATTTATCACATGACTTACTAATTAAGAAAAAAGAAAATAATTAACCCAGAGGTACATAATGAAACGGTCCAACCCAGCTAATGCAGATCACCATGGCTAAAAACCGCCAGAGATACAGGATTATAGAGATCTGTGCCAGACACTTTCCATGTATGCTCCCAAGGCTGTCTGGATTGGGAGCAGTGGACATTTTCACGTGAAATGCGGGTTTCCATGTGAAAATGGTCGTGAATTTCCCATGCTTTACGTCATGCTCACAAGTAAATGAGATTTAGCCTATCCCTCTCTGTGGCTGTTATTTTCAGCCACAAACCTGATCCTGTTGAGCTGTTCTCCCAAACGTGCACATGCATCACCACTTCACATGTAAATAACCACACATTGAAACGTAAGGTTACCTACCGTAACCGTGGTTCCCTGAAAGAGAAAACGACCACCAACACATTACTTATCGGTAAGGCCCTGTGAAAATCACAGAATTTTCTTTAAAATTCATGGCATTGTCACAGGTAAAGTAACGTATTTCACGGAATGTGTAGGGAAATATAAAATAAAGTATGTATACAGATTATTATTTTTAAAACAGCAAATATACAGATAAATGCACTGACGTCAAAATTAACATCAAAGTGACTCAAGCACTTTACAATAGCTGTAGGTAAAGTGTATCTGCAAGGACAGCTTTCAGCTCTAGTGCGTCAGGTGCATGTTCAGTAGATCTTGCAAAACAAATAAAATATGTAACCCATACTGATCTTGTGCATCTGTCGACTCGTCAGTGTGACCACTGACAAGCAACCAAACTGTTTTACCAATTCCATAATCTCCTGCTTGTGATAATTGGGTAAACTTTAGGTAAGTATTGATTTCTCAGCTGGGCTAATGAAGGAATCACTCCACCAATTTTTCAAAAGGGAAACACCTCTGTCAGGTCAAAATGTAATAAGTTGACTTTGGAATATGGAAGTCACCGTTTTTTGTTTCTCTGCAAGTAAAGCGGTCGCAGGACTGCTCTGGATTTCCGCCTTTCTCTTTTCGGTGAATCTAAATGCCGGTCAACAGCTTTGGTAGTGATCTACAGTAACGTTGCAGGACATTCAGAACAAAAGCTTACCTCCATCACTGTGTAAAACTCCTGTTGGATACTACTTTACATGATCTGCTGCAGACACATTTTTAGCCTTTTTAGAGACTTCCATTTTCATCTTTACAGTTTGTAGTATTTTAATTTCCTGCCTAGATTGCATATAGTTACATGACATAATCACTACACAGCACTGTATGCATGACGGATAGGACATGCAGGCACACAGCAGAGCTGTGTAGTTTTGTTTTGTTAAGAGTATTTTAAAATTGCTGTATTGGGCTAATTTCACAATTTCCTCACAGCCTGTGAAATCGTAATTTTCAAAGGGCCTTACTTATGAGATGTGCCTGCTATTGGTAGGTATTTACTGAGCTCTTTATATCAGAGCTGCTGATAGGCCCCTTCCTGAGGTGACCTCCTCGATCCCGCCTACCAGTGGATTAACCCTTTGAGTAGTACGAACATACCGTACGTTCGCTGCTCTCTGGTCCCCAGGGAGTATGAACATACCGGTACGTTCTGCAACTTTAAACTTGAATTACTGAGCCTAAAAAAATCTTCTGTAACACCTTTTATTGGTCGCTTGCACCCTCTGCCGGATTTTGACTGAATTACATATAATTATCAATGTCACAAAAATGCCAACAGTGTTTGTAAACTGGCGAAAATCGCTCACTGAGAAAGAAGTATTAGTAATAATACTGAATTCAGATTCCGGTTTAAATTAAAATACATGCAATTCTTCCACTGAATCGGATGTCAGCGAGTGTGTCAGTGAAGACATAAACTAACAATATTTACTATCACCATCAAGTGACAGCGAAGAAGCAGGGCCTAGCTCTGTGCGTTGCTCCATGCTTCACAAAGAATTATATGATGAACACTCTCTCCCTCCGCCCCTACAACCTGTATATCTGGATATGATTTATTCATATCTCTCTCTCTCTCTCTCTCTCTCTCTCTCTCTCTCTCTCTCTCTCTCTCTCTCTCTCTCTCTTAGGACGTGGTGTTGTTGTTGTTCCACCCTATTGTTTATTGTTTATTGCCTACATATTATTTTCCAATCAAAACCTTTCCTTATAACCTAAATAAAAATATATATATTTATTGGTTTTATTTATTTACGGTAAAAATGATTTGTCTGTATTTCGTCTGTATTTATTACAAACATACAAACATATAGCTTTCAGCTGTTTTGTATGCTGTACTCGTAATAATCAAGCGCATGCAGTAGACAAAAAAAAAAAAAAAAAAACACCTCACTCCCGTAGGACCGGCAGTGCATTTTCGAACTCACTACTCAAAGGGTTAAATAGTCAGCCCACAGAAGCCATGTTCTCTTTTTGCATCGAAAACTTCAGGGCAACTGATGTGACCACCAAAACATTACTTATGGGAAAGTATACCAGAGCAGTCGCAAGGGAGAAGAAACAGCAGCATACGAGGGATGCATCATAACCCAAGGTTAGCGGTGCGAGTGTGCAAACTCAGTGACCCTTGTGCCTAATGAAGGCAAGGAAGGATCTATCACATTGAGGCGATAGAACTTAGAGAAAGTATGTGGTGTAGCCCAGCTAGCCACATTACAAATTGTGGACAGCAAGGCCCCTCTGTAGAGGGCCCAAGATGTAGCCAACCCCCTGTAGAATGCACGCCTACCCTCCCAGGTGGGGGCAAGCTGACACTATCATACATTAAAATATCATATGTTGAAGTATCTGTCTATGAAAACAGCCTTCCTCTTACTTATCACCTCCACAAAGTGGGCCAGTGAGCTAGGGGCGCTGTCGGTGCACAACTCCTCTGTGTATTAGGGTCGATGGCAGCAGGGTGTCACTACGTAAAAACCCTGCTTTCCTCCCTAAGGTGATCACAGCCTGCCACATGAACCTGTCTGTGGAACTAGAGTCTTTTCATCCACCCCCATTTTCTTCTTCTTCGGGGGAGGAGGATAGGAGATTGAACTTCCTCAACATGGTGCGGGCATTGAGGTGTTACGTGGATAGGACAAGAGCTCTGCGTCATACTGACCAGCTCTTTGTCTGTCACAGTATACGGACCCTAGGACAGCCCCTCTCGAAGCAGCGACTGTCGTACTGGATTGTGGACACAGTCTCGACTATGTATGACTCATATAGACTTTGTCATTACAAATATATTGCAAATGCCATGGATATTATACATTTTAACAGAACTTAATTGAATTAAATCTTTAACCTAATTTCTCTAACTTTGCCTAGCAATAACAATTGATCTAACACATCAGCTACATCAGGCACTCAGGAAACAAAAGGATAATCAAACCAGTCTAGAGATTTGATACAATTTAACATTATTATTGATTAAAATTCACTACAAGAAAAAAAAAAATACAAACAGTTTTATTCTTAAATTTCCTGACAGAAGTACAGAATGACGCAACTGAAAAAAAAACCCTAAGTAAAATGAAACTGTTTGCAATCATTAACCAAAGTTGCAACCCGACATATTTGGAAATTCAGAATAAAAGCAGATTGATTTAGCTAAAGTTATGTACGTTTTAAAGGTTTCCCTTTTCAAAATTATGACAATGAACTCAAACAAAAGAAAGGAGGGGCAGGGGTTGAGCAGTCAAGGTTACAAGCCCATTCAGACACAAACTAGCCAGTCGGAACGTGTGGTGGGAAATTCTAATGATCACTTATTTTGAAAAGTATAAAAGCCAACTCTAAACATTAGCTCCTTCCTCCCTGATCTCTGGCTACCGGCTACCTGCTCGCTGCTCTCTCGGATTCAAAGAAACTACAAGACTGCACCTGGAGCCCTTAGTTCTCAGTATCTATCCATCAAGGTCAGGGGTTGATGCTCAGAGAAAAACAAGGTAACAGAATGCTGAAACTTGACTGCTGTCCAGGCTAGGTAACAGTACTCTTAAATATCTATTCAGGTATTGTGTGATCCCTTGTGTATGTACTAATATTTCTTTGGTAAATTGTTGTTTAAAACCTTAGTTCTCATTGTAATGCTTTTAATGTGATATTAATTGTGTAACTGTTTTGTGTGATTGTCAAACTTATTTTGTTGCATGCTTAATAAATACCATCTTTTTAAGAAGAGATTCCCAGTATTGAATCATTCACTCATGTTGAACAAACACGATTTATGAACTTTGAACAGTCTGGAATGTGGTCTATTTTTTGTTTGTTTTGTCCACCATCGATATTGAAAACAGATTTGTACCTTATAATAGCTTGCGGTTTTAAGAATATTAACTCTCTACAATAGTCCCTACAAGGCTTGCCCCCACCTGGGCAGATAGCTGCACACTCTACCAGATGGTTGGCTACATCTTGGGCCCTCTTCAGAGTGGTCTCACTGTCCGATATTTGTACTGTGGCTAGCTGGGCTACACCACGTACTTTCTACAGGTTCTAACGCCTTAATGTAATAGATCCTTCCTTGCCTTCATTAGGAACGAGGGTCATTGAGGTTGCACGTTTGCACCTCTAAACTTGGGTTATGTGGTTCTGATGCATCCCTCATTTGCTGCTGTTTCTTCTCACTTGCGACTGCTCTTTTATACTTTCCCATAAGTATGTTTTGGTGGTCATCTTCTAATTGAAAGGGAACGTTAGATTACTTACTGTAACCCTGGTTCCCTGAAAGAGAAGACGACCACCAAACAGTGAGGTCACATCGGTCGCCCTCATGGGTTAAATGCAAAAAGAGAACATGGCTTCCGTGGGTTGACTGCTTAATCCCTCAGTAGGCGGGACCAAGGACGTCATCCTAGGAAGGGGTCTAGTGGCAGCTCGGATAGAGCTCAGTGAATACCTACCAATAGGCAGGAATATCCCCTAAGTATGTTTTGGTGGTCGTCTTCTCTTTCAGGGAACCGGGATTACGGTAAGGAACCAAACGTTACAACTGTTTAGTGAATGAGGCTCTTAGTATCCTATTCAGAGGAAATTATAAACAGGTATACAATTCACCTGGCCCACAGTTTGAGTAAAGCAAGATTGCACAGCATGTCAACAGGAATAAAAGAAGTGCTTTATCATTTTCAAACCTTAATACTTTTCAAACTGAAGAAAATGAATTAGAAATGAAAAGTTCAACAGCATATCTCCCTTTTACTCAAATGTTGTCTATATTGATAAGATTTTATACCAGGCTTGTGAGATATTAACCTTCCTTATTATGTAAGTTCAGTTTTTACAACTATACATTTATCTTTAAGTAAATACAAAGTTGGTAGTGATGCCAACAAACCTAGAAATGATGATGCATCTCCATTCTAGATTAAAAAAAAAAAAAAAAAAAAAAAAAGCTACTGCAGTGTTCCATCTTTACACTAGATGGTGGTCTGAAGTCTAATGTTGAAGAGATGGACATTGCAGACTCTAATCACTAAGGCAGGGTTTCCCAATCCTGGTCCGGGGGGACCCCTGTGTCTGCTGGTTTTCATACCAACCGAGTTCTAAATTGAACCCTTAATTGAAGTATTCATTAGCTTAATTAGACCTTTTTTAATTGTTTTCAGCTTTTAAACAGTTGGAGATTTCAAGTTAACTTTACAAGTTTATAAGTAACTTGAAATCGGCAACTTTTTAGGAGCTGAGAACAATTAAAAAGGTCTAATTAAACACATTATTAGTTACATTATTAGTTTGATTGAGTAATTGAGAAGTCAGTTGGAATGAAATCCAGCAGACACAGGGGTCCCTCAGGATCAGTATTGGGAAACCCTGCCCTAAGGGATGGACATAAGAATTATAGTATTTAGGTCTAGTCACGGTTTTATCCTTAATTGAATGCTGGATGCAACAGGATGTGTCTTAGTGTGTTATACACATCAAGCTCGAGGCATAGGTGTGTTGCTTAAGGAATAAACCCCGACATGGTGTCCATTGTTGTGAATATAATGTTGTGTCTCTGTACCTAATATCCACTAATACTGTTCACTGGCCAATGGCATTTGCCACTGTAGACAGATAACAAATAAATCAATTGAATTTTTTTTTCCTTTTGTATAAATGTTTTAATTATAAATACATGCATCAGTAACTCTTAAAATCCAACTATAGTGATCCCAGTACATGCATCAATGACATTGGTGGAGGGCAACCCTTTCATCTTTATGAGGTGTTGCACCACACAACACAGCTGTAGTGTATTATATGCACAGCCACAACAGCCCTTGCCTTGTGACATACACTGAAACAAGAAAACATAGTAAACATTCAAAGGCATCTATTTTAACCGCAACGACGTTTGGCTAGCTGACATGATGTATAATATTGTTGATATATAATGTACTTCTCATTTTCTCTTGAGAGGTGGAATGTAAAAACATCATTGATTAGTTTCCTCTTCCAGATGTTAGCATGTCTAATCCAATGTTTTTAATCTTTATATGCCAGAAACTATAATCCTACAAAAAGAACAATGTTACTATAATCCTATCACTTAAGATTTAGCTTTAGAAACAAACCCAGCAATCATTTTTTTAATCAGCCTGATTGAAAAGGGTTTACCTTGTCTTTTTTCTTCCTTGGCTGGGGCATTGTCTTCTCCTTTGTGCACAGCCTGTCTGTTTCCACACCCCCATCTCCTGCTCTCTCTCATCTCCTGTACAAAGCCAACAAGCTTGGTAGGTGCAGACCTTGGTGTTCAATTAATGCGTGGGTCAGTGCATTGATTTCTGAAAAGGATATATATATATATATTACCAGGCAGTGGGTTAATGAGTTATACGAACTGCTAATATTGGTTTGACAATAAGTGAATTTGTATAATTTAATTAGAATATCAATTAAGTTACGACACATGTACTTAGAGATAAAACCTGTGACATTTGTGATCAGTAACTTCCGCATGAAACCTTGTTAGATTGTAAAATGTGATGGAATAGAAGCCTCCGTTAAACCACATAACCTTGCCTGATGAAGTTTGTGGAAACAAGGCCCCTTTATCATTTTTTATTGTCTCCCCAGTGTTTTCTGTGCTGGGCAGAGTGTCCATTTCATTTCCCGACAGTCTCAGTAAGGCAGGACGGCGTGAAGCATGAGAGGTTCTGACTGGATAGGATAGGATTCTGTCCAAGCAAAAAAAGCAGAGGGGATTTTAATCGGTATGTACCAGCATGCAGGATATGGCTTTCCCCATTTCTAGCCTTCTTTAGACTTAGATTGCAATTGGTTATAGTCTGTTGATTTTATACAATTTCAATCACGCAGTTTCTTAGAAATATTAAGCTTGTAGATGAATGTAGTGCACAGTAATGAGGACCCTCCTTATATGTCTGCCCTTTTCCTTATGGTATTACAACCAACATTATAATCCTGGTTTGCTCTAGATAGCTAAAACACACAGGGCTTATTCTCCTTATAAAAAAAGCTTAGCAAAGCATAGAGATAGTGTGGCAAAGCAATGGCAGTCAGAGAAAATAAAACATTATTAGTTTTTTAATTGTTCCCTTGTGTTTGCAAAATTCCCATGTTGTTCCTATTGCAAATACCTTTATTATGTGTTAAGGGTCTTTGACAAGTAGTGTAGAAGCTGCTAGTGACCTGCCATAGAAATATTTAATATAGGCTAGATCAGCCAATTGTCTTTATATTAGTAAGTGCCAGCACCATTTAGTGCACAGATGTGTATTTCCAACAAAACAACAAAACTGGGGATTAGCTGCTTACTAGCAATGGCTCTTGATTCCATACATATATCTGCCAAGCAACTAAAACGAAAGAGAAGTATTTGAGGAGATGTAAATGAATCAAATGTAACTGCAAATATACTATAGAAATCTGCATGGGTAGTTACAAAGATGAGATTAACTATGCATATTAAAGCAATGGTTCTCAAGGTTTCACTTAATAATCTGGATAATTGAAGGCAAAGCTGTACTTAATTATCCAGTCTTTTTGAATTCCTCTGTACATCAGATTTTGTGTGTATTGATGCAGATGCTTCGAGGCATTTATTCTATATTCTATTCTATTTATTCAAATATTCTATATTTTACTGATATCACCGTCGCCGCCACATAGTTTGAGCTATCGGAAATCGTCTGAACTAGGGCTTTAATTCTCTACTTCATTTTGATACTCTTGAAATGGAGTTTTGAGCCATTCTACTGTGGAATTCCTTTGTCCTATACCTTGTCTTGTGGCTTTTCTGTGTCTTTTTGTCCATCATTGGAGAAGGTACAGGCTTCTTGGCATAGTCTTTCAAATTTAAAATTTATTTATATAAAATCTTTGAAAGTATGAGCCCTGTGACAGACTAACTGATGGTCATACAGGAACTATTAATGCATCTAGGGACGGGACGCACACTTGTTATTATATAAGAAACAAATAAACTTACATTTCAAGCAAAATGCAAAACAAAAGCAACCTTGGAAATAAACATTTTGAGGCTATACCATGCTCAGTCAGCCCTGGGCTTTTATACATGCAGCCAGGTTAAATTGGCAATAAATTAGTCAATTTAAACTGACCACATTATGCATATGTTTTTCATTCTCTACTTAGGTCAGGCTTCCTACCCACACACACACACACACACACACACACACACACACACACACACACACACACACACACATTTTCACGTGTTTGATTGGCCTGCCCAATTAGAGGGAAAGTATGCATCAATTTACCTTACAGGGTAAACCCTATCCTTGTCAAAACCTACACAATACATTTTGTAATCCTAGAGAGGCTAGCTTCTAAATAGTAACTGGGACCAGTCACCATGTCACAAGTCTATTGGTACTGAATATGACACCATTGTGTAAATGGTCAAAATAGTCAAATTTGAATATCTGTCCATCAGGGGGTGCTAAAAGCTAGTTAAAATACTGTTATTTAAGTGTGTTTATTTTTCCATTATATTGTGATTTCTAGGAGCAATGGGGCTGGGAGCTTTCATCATTTTCCATAAAGCTTATCTGATGTAAATGCATTTAAGAGAAAAAGGCAGCATAATTGAGGTACATATTTAAAAAAATGTGCTGTTCAAGCAAAATAGTTGTATAAATGCTTTCCATGAAAATTGACTTCAGTTGTCTTTTGAATAATGAAATGCGTAACCTGGACATTTTGCTAATATCTTTTTATTTTACCATTCTAAAGTAGAGCATCCAACATTACCCTAACAATGGATCGTTCTCTAGCTTCTGCATTTAAATGAATACATTCACAGGGCCTGAACCCTGGATAGCTGTTGAAGGGAGATCTTCTTTTTAAAGGTGAAATTTACCCCTGCTGTCTCTGACCTATATTTTATATACACTCCTGACCACTTTATTAGGACCAGTACTTAATATCAGGTTGGCCCACCGTTTCCTTTGATCACAGCCTTGATGTTAATATTTCAGACTTAACAAACCTCTCTAGTCTTTTCTGTCTGTCTGTCACTAACCTTTTGTGGCCACAACTGTCTCTCTTGGCAACCACTGTCCCTTTGTTTTGCTCTTGCTGATAGCCCTGCCACCATGACTGTGCTCCCTACTGCGGCACCTGCTTGATGTGCACCCACTGCCATGCCATTTTCAAATGCTGTTAGATCTTTGCCTGTCCCCATTTCTGGTTGGCTGTTTGCAATTATGTTGCTCCCACAGCTTTAAAGTGCTGCAGGGATCACTATAGCAGTCTAATTTCCATCTGTAATACAGAGTGATGCCCAATCCAATAGGGTAAACAGGTCCTAATAAAGTAGCTAGGTAGTGTGTATTTAAAAACTGTTAATAAAAGGGGGTGTATAATTAACTCCTAGGGGAAAACACCAGCAGGATTAAAATGGAGTTAAAGTGTTAGATCCATCACTGTTTAGGTTATTACATTTATTAAAGGTTGCTTATTGGGTTAAATACAATTGTATATGCATTAAAATGTTCAAGCCTACTGTTAAATAGACCAACAGCAGTCTAAGGCTGGGACCAAATCAAAACTTGGACAACCCACGAATCCCACGTAACAAAACTGTATTTAATAGGATTTTCTTTTCATGAGGAGAAGAAATAAGATACTTCCAAAAACAAAAAAAAGAAAAGAAAATGCTATTAAATACAGTTTTGTTACGTGGGATTAGCAGGTTGTTAAAGTTTTGATTTGGTCCCGGCCTTAAATAGGTTATTAATATCAGTCCATAATTTAATGTTTTAATAATTTCTATTAACAACTTAAGAAAATTAGAACAACTTAAGAAGAAGAAGAGACCTTTTGTCCTATCAGTGCGCGTCCGGTTCCAAGTTACTGATTGATCTCAAAACTTTGTATAAGGAAGAGTCTCCTACCTTCTGTCCTATATACATGAAATTCCCTCAAGTGCTCTTCATAGTGCATTCATTTAAGCCCCAGTATTCATCTGGTTGCTCTTTGTTGGCAATAAATGTAAAAGAAAAAAACAAACTTAAAAGAAAACTTAAAAGCAACCTAATTACATTAAATATACAGAGCCGCATCATGTAGGAAACTGTAAATCTGAGATTCTATTTAACAGAAAATAAATAAATAAAAATACTGGCCCGTAATGCATACCAAGGCAGCTGTGATCATCAAAGTGCCCTTTTAACCTGCTTCGTCGTGTGACAAACAGTGGGGTGGTTTGAGCTTTGAAGAAAATATTACAAGGGCTTAAAGAATCAGTAAACATAATTAAGTGCATTGCTGTTGAGTTAAACAGTGAGACATAAGAAATAAAGTTGTGTCTTTAAACAGAAAGCGACGGCAGATGTAGAGGCCAAAGCTGTTATTGGCTACCGGCCTAAAGACAACTGGCTCTGGAAGCCTTGCTGTTGTTTTTGTTGGTGTCAGATAATACTGTGTGGTCTTGGTAGCAGGTTTGTACATTATTTACTTGCAAGAGTAGTACTTCTACCATAATCTATCACTTTAATATGCAGCATTTTTTTCAGAAATCTAAGCTTTCCTTGCAGTAACAAGACCCAAGAGCTTTGCCTTTGAGTATTAAAACACATTGCTTGTTGTCCATGCATGCAAAACCAAACACCAGCCCTTTATGGAATTTGACATGTTGCAACCTGATGTTCCCAAGTGAATTGGTGAAATATGGTACTGCAAGAACCAGAAAAGTAAATCCTTATATTTTTCTGAAAATATGACAAAGAATATTTGTGGGGTCAGAGGATAACTCCATTTTAATGTTTGGATTTTTTAAAGATTTTTAATATTGTTTGCAATCATTCTCAGTGATGTTGCTTCAATATTGAGAAGCATTAATTTATTTCTTTAGTTGGAGAAGGCCTTTTTGCTTGTCCATTATCTGCTTCCTTTCTCAAGATGAAGATGATTAAAAGAATGAATGGTGCCAGACAGTTCCAATAGTCAATGTCAAAAAAACAAACAACTTGACAATGCTACTGGCCAATTTGTTAGTAACCTCAAAAAGACACATTCAGGACTGGCCTTCGTTCTCCAGGGACCAGTAGCTTGTCAACATCTTCTGCTGGGTGTAAAGAGGTTTTTGTGTGGAATCAGAGGGGGCACTGATTTAAAAAAAGTGCCATTTTATTACAGTGTAACAGGTCTTGTATTTACCAAATTTATGGGTAATTTAAATGTGAGATTTTATTCATTCCATGTTTTGATGGAATCAATAAAGTCTGATATTCATGAAACTGTTCTGGTGTTGGCTAATGGTATGTTTCATGCATCTAATGCATGAACACATACTTAAAAAAAAAAAAAAAAAAAAGAATCTTCACATGAATATGGTTGAAAGTGCTGTGCAATGCAATTTATCAGGATTTTACTTGTTCTGCTTCCAAAAATAAAAAAAACTAGGTAATGCACCCATACTGTTTGTGATATATAGTGAGATATTATCAGGTTCATACTCTGTGAGCTTGTGAATGTTGCTTTTATCAGTATTGGTGCGCCATTAACAGAGCTGTAGTCCCATTGTGACCCTTCAGAATTGGAAATATAACCTTCACAATAATGAACAGATGTGAGGATTTTAAAATGGTATATTTTTTTTTTAGGTTGCATCTGTCAAGAGTCGTGATTTACAGCATGTGGCATCTAAACTAGGAACTCCATAGATTTGGGTTCCTGGGACGCAAAAATCTATTCTCTTTTTGTTGTTAGGTTCTTAATGAACCCTGTCATTATAAATGAGGGGAAGGATGACTTCAAGATGTTGTCTCGCTACATAAAAGTAACCGTCTAGGCCTGTGCAATTTGGTTTCTCAACTTGTTTTAAATGATTCCTGAAAACTAAATCCAGCTAACTGTAACCCAATTACTGTCCTGCATTCGAATTACATTTTCACCTATGAACATATATTTCCAAGGACAGGTTACAACAAATGTGTAGGTTCATTTTATTTTCAAATTAGTTTTATTCAGATTTTTTCAGTAAAATTCAGTTAATACATAATACATTATGTATTTATATATATATATTATATATATATATATATAGATATATAGTAATATATTATATATATATATATATAAAATTTTTTATTGTACCTAACTTTACGAAAAGTATTATATATATATATATATATATAATATATAATATATATATATATATATATATATATAAATTAAAATTTTACTTAGTTTTTTAAAGTTTAAATGGAATTCAGTAATATGAAGATAATGATATATCTGAGAATGAAAGGGCCTCGTTTATTTTTCTAAAGCTAAACCAAACAGCTGGCTGCTTTTCAGTGTTAAACGAGAGGTAAAGGGCAGGATTTTCAAAAGGTCATAAATGATAACCTGTGTTAATCAGGAAATAATTATGTAGCATTGATTTTGGCATTTTCAAGTGGTCATTATGCCTATCTTGTTATTAAATAATTGTCCTAATTTGATTTCCGAAATTATGTTGATTTATGAAATAATGCTAATAGCTTAACAAGCAGTGCTTCTTGCGACTGTTTCTTTCGTTTGAGTGGAAATTTAAATTATAATCCGTGATAATTGCCATAATTTATCAGGAGTTAATTTGCACTTGGAAAAGGAGGGTTTTGATTAACGAAACAGTATATAACTCACCTTGAAACAGAAATTTAACAGAACGCGGCTGACGATACAGAGAAGGACAGGTTACAAGACCAGAGTTAATTTCTTACAGACTACCTAGATAATTCAATATTTGTAGCTATGAAAATATTTTACCTTTTCTTTACTTGTGGTTATGAAGGAGATTTATTCACTCGTTTTAACCATTTGTAACCTTATGGAACGCTTGTTGTATTGCTAAAATGATATACCGTTATTTGCACGAAGTGTAATGTTACTACCAAGAAATTATCAATGCAATTGTAGCCTATTGAATTCTGTCTATGTACATTATATGACAGGTGGCCTCTACTGTAGATTTTATTTGAATTATACAACTGAAATCTTGGTATAGAAAACTACATGTAATATTAGATATTACAGTAAAGTTTCAGGTCACGCTGAATTTTAAGGGACAGTTTTGTAGTTTATTAACTGGTAACAAACAACTAATAACATGTTAATGTACATTATTTATTTTCTGTTAACTGTTGGTTAATAATATATAATAGGCCAGCTAAAACTGCAAACACCACAACCTTATGGATGATCAATCGAACACCAGAGCCCTATGACTAGTTAATACCCAGTCAATCATATGCTTGAAATTGGTTAAAATTCTTATTGTAATAATGTTTAGAAAATTAAATCAGGTTTTGATTAACCCTACCCCTAACCCTAACCCTTAGCTAAAAATTAACAATGTTTGTTAACAGTTAATAAACTAAAAAATGTCCCTTAAAATAAAACGTGACTAAGTTTCCTTAGGGGTCTTACTGTATATGGTTCCTAAACCTCTCTGTACCATACCAATTGGCTGGTACCCATGGTGTGATCTGTTACCACTGTAGTTTTAAATGACAACACATTTTGATTCATATGTATATGTAGAGGTTCTGTCATAGTACACACCTACAGTTTCACATGTATTTTTATAGGGATGTTGGAGGTATACACAGCTTGGTATGTAGCAACAGTAGCCTATGGGAAGGAGGATGTTATGGTCCTTGAGGACATTTCTGTAGTTATTCAATGTAACCCTCATATGTTTCCATTGAAACTGTTTTTAACATTCTCTTTGGACTCTGCAAAGATATGACAGACACTCACCCAAGGATGGTAAAGACAACCACCAAGGTTCACTAGGAGAACTAAGCGAAAGGATTCTGCTGTTTTTTTCATTGTATCCCAAGCATGGGAGCAATTCCTCGTATTCAGCTATTATTGCAGTCCAATTTATAGCCACTCTCTACAGTGTCTCTGGTGACCAATGTTGGTAGTGCATTGCCTTATTCTTCCATCTCAGAGCATTCCTCACAGAGTCCACTTTAGGGATAAAGGGTTTACTGTCATATTCCTTGGATTTGGGTACTTATAAGTTGAACATTGTCCATTATTTTAAAGCAAAATCAAAATGCAATTGAGTAAAATGAATTTAATTAATTTTCACTTCTTTGTTCCTGACAGATGTACTTCAAACTGGCACCCGATAATCAACTTTCCCAAACGTTCCATCAGATACTAGCTCTGGATTTCCTGCTCAGATGGTTTGACCTCAGCATTGCAGTGGAAACTTCCCTCATTTAAAACCCTTTTACTTTTTTGTGTTTTTTCCTCATGGCCTACCTATTGGTTTCGGCTTTCTTCCTTGCGGTTGTGACACATGGCGCTCCTAAAGAATATTCTCAGCAGGGAAAAGGAGTGCTATTAGACTCCCTGAAACTGCAAGTGGGATTACTCACTAATGAAACTGAGAACTACTCCCCACAGGTCCAACCTCCAGGGACAAACCGAAGAATACCTCAAAGTATTATCATTGGGGTTCGCAAAGGAGGGACCAGAGCCTTGCTAGAAATGTTGGACATCCATCCTGAGATTGTAGTGGCCACCACCGAGGTTCATTTCTTTGACTGGGATGAGAACTACATGAAAGGATTCGAATGGTACAAGAACCTGATGCCTTTTTCTTACGAAAACCAAATCACAGTGGAGAAGACACCAGGCTACTTCACTTCATCCCTGTCCCCGGAGAGGATTCACAAGATGAACAGCTCCATAAAACTTCTGCTGATTCTGAGGGATCCCACAGAAAGAGTAATATCTGACTACACACAGGTCTATTACAACCGATTGGAAAATCAGAAACCTGTCCAGGTAATTGAAGAGATTGTGATTCGGAACGGGGCGCTGAACACAAAATACAAGGCGATTCAGAGGAGTCTCTATGATGTCCATATGGAGAACTGGCTGAAATATTTCCCCTTGGACCAAATTCATATTGTAGATGGGGACACCCTGATTAGAGACCCGCTACCAGAATTACAAAAAGTGGAAAAGTTCCTCAATCTGCGCCCCAGGATAATGTCTTCAAACTTCTACTTCAATCAAACCAAGGGGTTTTACTGCATCCGGAGTGATGGGCGGGAGAGATGTTTGCATGAGTCCAAAGGTCGTCCCCATCCTATGGTGAACAGTACCGTGCTGGAGCAGCTCCAAGCCTACTTCAAAGACCACAACCAGAACTTTTATAGAATGGTCAATCGTTCATTTGACTGGCATTAAAATACGGATGATTCTCTGTCCCTCATTCTCACTCACTTGTGGACAGGACTATTTTTGACACTCCAGTCCAAATAATAACTTGCTTATTTAACAATGTCGACAAGTGAAAAGGACTTTATAAATGACAAATTAATAAAGGATTTAACTGCTTTTGATTATCTTAGAAGTTGCCTTTATACAACTCTAGTGTCTTCAGATAAATTAATATATAAATATAGGATAAAATAAAAAAAAAACAAAAGGGGAAAAAATGCTTGATCATTAACCAAGTGTACTACTGTACTGTATGTAAAGATGCAGCTATTTGCATATGACTTTGTGAAACTGTATACAACTTTTTTTGTCTCTCTAATACTTGTTCTTAAATAAATGGTATTGCTTTAAATGTACAGTGTTGGTCTGCAATCATGTTTTCAGTTTTCAAATCAGTGAGCTATAAGAGAAACAAATTGTGTTAATTTTGGAATATATCTGAATTAAGGCAAGGGTGTGCAAATTTGCTTCAGATAACTGTTTGGTGTCAAATTCAAATGTAAAAAAAAATGTGACAGGAATGAGATGTGAAAGACAATATTGGTCAAGCTTACCAATTTAATTATTGTGTAAAGGGAACCGAGTGCCCTGGACTGGATGGCCAGACCATTCATTCCCAGGGTTAAGTGGGTCAGCCATCTAGAAAGGGGGCGGAGCTACGGTACACCAAGGCATCAAGCCGGAAGGGAAGGGATGTGGCAGCCTCGGACTGGAGGAGCAGTTGCAATCGTTAACCAAGGGGGCATGATTGACGATACATAAGGGGGTGTAGCAAGGTGATCAGTTCCTTTGTATGATTAACACTGAACCAGAAGGAGAACATAATCGTTATTGTGAGTGTTTTGGTTGTTATTAAGTTAAAGATCCAGTATCACAGTTTTATCTTCATAGAATTATAAATGCATTATTTTTCAATTATAGACAATCTGACCTTACATGAAAATGTTTTTGTGCTGTGTTTTTCCGTTCTCCCATTTTCCTATTTGGGAGAGATCTGCCTCCTGCTGAGTTATCTGAGTGAATCCTTCATGTATTTTCAATTTAGATCCCAGAAAGAAAATTCTAGCAATCAAAGTGCTACTTATAAAAAAAAATCATTGGGGTATGCAGATGTTTGGTTACATTTCTAAAAGTTTACCACATTATTTGTGTGTAGTATTTTCAAAGTTTTTACATACTTTCCCTATGACTATATTATGCATTTACCACAGTTTAACCTGGTTTGCCATTTTCTTTCATACCCTGCCAGTCTTTGTAATGCTTATCTGTTCTTTACTGTATATTACACTTTGTTATGCGTTTACTATAGTGAACGTTTACAAGGGTAGTGACAACAAAGAAAGGGAATTTGGTATAGAGCTTTCCTTAAACTAATATGGTGGCACACATCATTTGTTTAAAAGAGACAATATGTCTGTTTCTTTTTATGAAAAAATGACACTTTTAAGACATACATAGTGCAAAGCAGCTACGAATTATGGAATAATTTCATATAACCCCTTCAATACATTATCACAGAGGAGAAACAAAAGACAGTAAAAATCTATACCAGGCACCTGTGGGGGGGGGGGGGGGGGGGGGGGGGGGGGAATTATCTGTGTGACAGTGTCACAAAGACGGCCGGAGTGGGTGGTGTCAGACCAGAGCCAGGAAATAAATGACAGAGAGAGGTGGAGTTTGGTGGAGCTGAGTGAATGGCTTCGCTCAGCATTTAATGAGTGAACAGAACAGACAGAAAATAAATCATTGTAACAAACAAAAACACACAGGACACAACACATTCGCCAAAACAAAAGAGACAAACAAAACGGACTATACAAAACACGGTGAGCAGATATTTACTTATACATACCTCCTTCTCCAATCCTGTTCTCCACTCACCGAACACACAACCCAGAGTATGTGAAAACATGTTGCTTTTATGCAGCTGTACCGAGACTCGACTGCTAATCAATCATTCAATTGGAGTCGCGGTACAACTGCACGTGAACTAATAAAGTGCAATTCCCCGTGCTCACATATTACTACTTTTTACTTGCATGTGAAGTGCTGTGCAATCATTGTGCCTAAATACAAATATACATTTAAACACTTGTGTTACACAGACCCGTTTATATCCTGTGTACCAATGACTATACACCAACATTAACACACAACATATAACAGAAAATATACACAGGGGAGGGCATTTTGCTATAGGCAGACACAAACCAAAGTCAGTGAATGTTTGCAAATACTGCAGTTTTTTTTTTCCTATTAATACTAGTTTCCTCATTCATACTAATTAATTACTGAACCCATGACATTAAGGTAAGTGATCATGAACTGTGTTAGTTAAGAAAAAAATATATAGTAAATTATATATACAGTACTGTGCAAAAGTTTTAGACAGGTGTGAAAAAATGCTGTAAAGTAAGAATGCTTTAAAAAATAGACATGTTAATAGTTTATATTTATCAATTAACAAAATGCAAAGTGAGTGAACAGAAGAAAAATTTACATCAAATCAATATTTGGTGTGACCACCCTTTGCCTTCAAAACAGCATCAATTCTTGTATATATATAAAATTTAATTTTTTTCTTTCTCCAGAAAATGAAAACCTTGAACAGAAAACACATTCATGCCAATAGATTCAAGGTCTTCATTTTGTTTGGTTTTGGTTTTGTTTTTATTTTATGCCAGAGAGAAACTTATCTTTCAGGGCTGGGAAGAAAAATGATGAGCTCTTCAATACTAAATGTTTCCTTTAAAATGACCTTCAGCGACTTGCCAACTCTGTGCAGCTTAGAAACCTGTCTTCAGGAGTAACCACCACTGGTCTAATACCTTCACTGTCCTGTGACATTGGGCCATATTTTGAAGTACAAAGTCAAAGTCCTATGTTCAAGGAGGGAACACTAGTTTAAAACCAACAATAAAGAACATAGTCCTCTATTAATTTGAAGTTAGGAGTTTGTTGTTACCATTTTATTTCTCTATCGAAAATATGTCTCTAATGTCACCCAGGCTTGTTTTAACTGCATCGAAATGTCATAGCTCGATTAATATTGGAGTCAATTGGAACAAGCTTCTGATAATATCACTTTGGTTGTTATAACCTACATTTAATCATACACGTGATTTCCACTCCATCACTTAAATAGAAGCATGATTAGAAGGCTTACATGCAAATACATTGCTGTACTCTGTTGAATACTATGAATATAAAATAAAGTAGCACATATGTGATGTGTTGCACAATGTATATGTACACTGTTGCAGTCAATCCAATACCTAGTACTATATTGAGTTCAGCAGATTTTGTTTAAATCATTATTTTGACAGGTTAGTGGTGTTGTCAACTCCATCGTCATTATGTTCAGTCCGTTTGAAGTGATTGTAAAAAAAAATTAGTGCATGCTCCATTTGAGTCTTGTATTAAACTTTTGTTTTATAACAAGAACATACTGAATTAAGAGATTGTGAGATTATTAGTTCTTTTGACCCTCCTGGGTGAGCAAAACTGTGCTCGGGTGAGTTTATTTTTCTCTTTTTAAAGCTGTGGTTCTGGTCTTTTATTTTATTTTATTTTATTTTACAAATACTTACTGTTCTGTGACATGGCTCCCAGGAGTAATTTGGGTCGATACATAAGCTCAGAGAGATATTCTAAAATGTAAGCAATGGACCCAGGCTTCAAGGGCTTAATGGTGTTGAGAATTCTGGTGCAATTGAACATGCTGTCAGAGTACATAATGAGAGGATCGGGAATGCAGCCAAGAGCTACATTTTAGAGAGGTTAGAAAAATGGGGCAGTCAGGCAATCAATCTCTCTGAAGACCTCTACAAAAGGTAGAAAACAGAAGTGTAATTCACAAAATAAACAAAGAGGCATGCTTTTGAGTCAAAGAATGATGGTGCTGTACAGGAGACAAGGACAGAAGCACACGAGACACACACAAATGTAAGCAGACAACAATAGCATCAACAATGCTCACTTAGGGAAGGTAAAACAGACAAACTGATCATTTTATACACCACACGTTTTTATGCAATCGGGTTCCATGAAGAAAGGTCATGATCCTCAGGTAACAAAACAATGTCCTCATATACAGTACACACCATATTTTTTCAGTTCACAATGACATTATCTTCCTCAACAGGCTTTAGCTGCTGGATATTTGACCTTGTCTTCGAGGGAACTCACTGTAGCCCCAATTCCCACTCTGTCAGATGTTATGTCTAATTGATAAATCACGAAATATAAAATGTAAAAATAAACAAATGAGGATAAAAGTCTAAGCCTTAAGGACAAACTCCAGTACATGTGTTAAAAATGAATCAGAGTTCAGTGTTAGTCCATTAACTATATCCAGTCTCCATGAAGCACAGGAGTCAGTTCAGGACCAAAACATTTTAAGGGGTTAGAGGTTTCTTTGGGTGTTTATTTGCATATGTGGTAACTGAAATTATTTTTGACCACATGTTTTCTTAGCAAATTTGGTATGTAGGAGGCTGTGTGGTTCAGTGATAAAAGAAACAGGCTTGTAACCAGTAGGTCCTCGGTACAAATCCCAGTTCAACCATTGACTCAATGTGTTACCCTGAGCAAGTTACGTGTTGCTCAATGTATTACCCTGAGCAAGTTACTTATCCTCCTTGTGCTCCGTATTTCGGGTGAGACGTTGTTGTAAGCGGCTCTGCAACTGATGCATAGTTCACACACCCTAGTCTAATGTCCTGTAAAATGCTTTGTGATGGTGGTCCACTATAAAAGGAACTATATTATTATTATTATTATTATTATTATTATTATTATTATTATTATTATTATTATTATTATTATATGTTTTCAAAAATAATAGTCTGGAGATAGGAGGGAGCATAAAGGTTGAGACAGTAATTTTCCAGTACTCAATTCAAGCACAACATTTTGACTAAGTCCCAATTAAGTACATTAGTAGAGCGCCGCCTGAAACAATTAAGCTCACCTTGACTCTAGCATGCCTGCCTCTGCCGCTCCGAGAGGCTCTTGTGCACCTTGGTTTCATAAGGAACTACAGCGGCAAATTGAACTAAGCTGCACTTAATGCTAATGAACACAAATGATATACAAACGATATGCTAAACAGTGTTGTGTATCCCACAATGCTAATCAATCGTGGCAGAGCCCACGGAGGAGCAGCGAGCCAAGGACCGTATTCTTGAAAGTCTTCTTAAGACAAAACTTAAATTCGTAAGAAAATAGTTAAGATCTTCCTAAGATTGTTCTTAAGTTCAGTTTGTCAATTTTTCTTACAATCGTCCTAAATTTCTTCTTAAATATTGTCTTAAAAAAATGAAATCTTAATACAGGCCTAAGTCAAACTGAATTTAAAATACATGTATTGTGATTTAGCTAAACATGCGTTACATTGTAATTAATACAGACATTTTATTTATTTATTTATTTATTTATACCTGTATATGTATTACAGCGTATTAGTAAAATAAATAAACCCTGCAAATCAATCCTCATTTGCACAAATATTAGCATGAACGCAGACTTTTGTTAGTTTCATCTGAGTAATTTATTTTGATCCTCTTATGCATTCGGGCAAATCTAAACCGAAATAAAACAACAATACAATGGCTATTTTAATAATTGTCACTGACAGGCTTTTTAACTATATGGCGATGCTGTGATTCGTGTTCTTGTAGCTCGACTTAATAGAAATGCAACTGGAAAAAAATGTATCATAGCTCAACTCCCAGCAGCAGCACGGAGCTCTATTTTTTAATTGACCGAAAATCATACTTCTACCTGGGGAATTTGCTTGCTGATTGGTCCTTAGCACTACTGCTTCCGAAAACGAAGATAGCCCCGGTGACTAGATTATAGTGGGATGGATAGATCATGGTCTTCTTAAGGGTAAAAACAGTCTAAAGACTGAAAATCTTTTAAATTCAGATTAATTATTATTATTATTATTATTATTATTATTATTATTATTATTATTATTATTATTATTACAGTAAAGAAGACATTAATAATGGTTAAATGTGATTAAAACTTGTTTAGCTGTATTTGCTTGACACAAGCGAACTGCACTGTGTAGGTCTACTTTTCTCAAATAATGGTGTTTTTCTTTATAATAACCAAATGTCATAATTTTTCTACAATGTGATTTTATTTAAGACAAATTTTGAATAAGTGCGATACACTTTCGATTCGCCAACTGAACTCAATTAGTTCATCGAATTTAATGAAGTGCAGGTCTAACGCGTACTTATTTTCAACTGAGTTCGGCACGCCTCTGGAGCATCTGTTTGAAACTGGCCTTACTCATGGTAGTGAGCGGGGATTGGATATCATGGAGTAGAATCAGTCATCCCTTCTGTCCAAGTGTAATAAAACATGTCACTTCATGGATATAGTTATACCAAACAATCATAGGGTTTCCATTCATGTTAGCTTGAGACATTTGCTCGAGAAAAATGTCTTGTGTAGAATGCTTTTTTTGGGTTTCCAGTCACTCAGTTTATTTTACTCAAGTAAACCGAGCTTTTCAGTTGACATCATGCAAATGAATGGGAAAGGTGGGGATTGATATGTAAATTAGCTATGCGTAAAGTACTCATGCTGTTTTTGAAGATTACTAGTGAAATTTTGTGAAAATGTGGTTTCTATGCGCAAAGAACTGGTACACGAGTGAATATAAGCTGCTGTAATAAAGCAAAACACCTCGTGCCTGGTTGGTTAATAATGGGTTTTATTGCTCTTGCCCAAATAATTTTTCAAATGTCATTTGTTTGATGTCATGTCGTTAGTAGTGAATACTGTTTCAACTAATTTATCTTACGACTCAATAAAAAATTAACTTGGAGGTATAAAATGAAACTGACCAACAGGTATTGCAGATAACTATGGCTGAAAACCAGCGGAGATGTTATATATTGTAGTGATCTCTGTAAACCCAGTCAGGCATATCACACAGGGCAAGGCAATCCACACACAGGCGGAGGGCAAACGCGAACTTGGGACCTCTTGCAATAAAGCAATATCGCTGTACAAAAGAGCCGTCTCCTTTGCAAGGTGAACTAGGGCAGACTTGACAAGGGAGGGGGGAGTGTAGCGTGCACAGGAGAAGGTAGCAACAAGGCTGGTAGGTGATGTAATCACACACAAAGACCTAATATACCCGATATACGCTCCTTGCAAGGGAGCTGATTCTTTCGTACAGCGGTATCAGCGCTGTGCTTTAGTATGAGAGGTCCCGGGTTCGCTCCCCCTCCTTCCCTCCACCTGTGTGTAGATTGCCTCGCCCTGTGTGATGCGCTTGCCTGCATTGACTGAGATCGCTACATTGGTGTCAGAAGTGGACGCAGGTACCCCAGCAGGCACTCATCTGACTGGTGAGCAAGTGCGGGGCAGACTTGAGGCTGGCAGGGGAGAGTGTAGCGTGCATGGTGGAAGGCAGCGGCAGGGCTGGTAGGTGACATAATCATGCACAAAGACATAAACCTGATATATGCTCCTTGCAAGGAAGCCGGCTCTTTTGTACAGCGGTATAGACACTATGCTGTAGTGCGAGGGGTCCCGGGTTCATGCCTGCCCTCTGCCTGTGTGTGGATTGCCTCACCCTGTGTGATGCGCCTGCCTGCAGGAACTGAGGTTCGCTACAATATATTTCTCTTTCATTCAGGCAATACAGCATACAGGAGATCAGATGATGCTGCGTATACTACCCTGACTTAGAAACCCTATCTATCCAGATGATGGGTAGTGGGTACTTGAAAGGGAGGTGGTGGATTCTGATGAAACGGACTGAAGTGCAGCATTAGTTTGTTTCCAAAATTGCCACTGCCTGCTGTATCCTGCACAAACTCAAAATGAGGTGTTCAGGAAACAGTGGCTGCCTGTGATACAGATGGGGAAGGTTACCAGTGTTGCCAGTTGTTACCAGTGTCAAAGAAAAAAAGCGGCACTGCCTTTCAAAACAAGCCCAAAACAAACGAACCCAAGTTAGTGTATGGGTTTTATGCAAATTATAACCCGCGACTCTCAAAAAACAAGCCCAGCTGTGATGGTTACCTCAGCCGCTAGTTTTAATTGGACAACAGCTATCTGAGGGGGGTTGTGCTGTCAGAGATTCTCTCCTTTCTTTTAAGTTGTGTGGGATTTACCGTTGTGTCTTTTGGGCGATTGAGCTGGCTCATAACATCCAGTTCACCAACTATATTTATTATCGTGGAGGGCAGACATGCGTTGTTTTTTGACATAGCTGGGATCAAAAAAGGATGGAAATTAATTTAGTTAGACAGTTATGCAGCTCACTTGCTCTTAGTGCCACAAACCTGATTTACACGACTAATTCTCTCAAACGTGCACGGGCATCGCCATTTCACGTGTAAATTGACCTGCATGGAAACCCCATGATTGACATTACTGAACCATGCTGAAAGTAGATGTTGTGATCAGGAGGCTAACATCACTCCAAAACTCCAAGAATGTTATACAGACATTTTCATGTTAAACCTGGTCATATAGATTAGTGAACCAGTAACCTGGAAGCTAAGGAGTAGCTGCAGGGCTGTAGATGACAGAGGTGCCCTTATAAAAGATGACCCCAGTAAAAGCATTGCAAAGTGTAATAGAGCACAGTGACAGCATGGTAAAGTGTAATAGAGTACAGTAAAAGCATAGCAAAGTGTAATAGAGCACAGTGAAAGCATTCTAAAGAAAAGCAAGGTATGCTAAAGCATATTAGTAAAAATGGTAAATCAGGGTAAATACATAGTAAAACCATAGGAAAAGCATGGTGAAACTGCAAAAATACCATGCAAAAATACTGTGGTATTGTAAGGGTAGAGGAATGCAAAAATACAAGGCAACAAAAAAAGGACAACTGGCTATTTAAATATACAGCCAATTTGGTAAGCGATGTGTGTGAAACTATTACAAAACACCCTTAATATCATTTGAAAAGGACTGAGCCTTGATAATGAAATTAAGCAGAGTTGACTTTATCCGGAGTTCACCAATAACCTGGGGGTCAAGAAGAGCTCCTTCCTTGTAGTGACCCTTGGGCAACGTCTCTAACGGCAAAAAGCTCTTCAAATCGAACTTACCATACAATGCTTAAGCAAAGCAATGTTGGTCTTGGTTAGTACTTGGATGGAAGACCACCTGGGAATACTGAGTGCTGTAGGCTGCATGTTAAGATCATACGAATATATATATATATATATATATATATATATATATATATATATATATATATACACACACACACCAATAACCTGATGCAAAAAGCATTAAAACACAGATTAACATACTCATTACAGGGTATAGTGTGCTATATTTTGCTATCATACTTTTCGGAACATGTAAACAATCTTCTGTTTTTAAGTGATAAATGGGGAGGAAATCCATTTGACTGTTAAATGACAGTTATATGTAATCTTTGTAGATTCACATTACTTGGAGTGCTATTATAACCAAAGTGATATTACCAGGTTTCATTGCCTCCCGTTATATTCTGGCTGGGACATTTCAATGTGGTGTTAATAAGTGAAGGGTGATATTAAGCAGGTTTGGCTGTACCATCACACTGCAGTGACATTGCGGCTTGTTATAGCTGTATAACCTATTTTTTCACAATTTTTCACTACTGACAGATTGAGCAATTGAAAGCTAGGTTACACAGTGTCTGGGAAACCATGTGTTCATGGTAGTGATGCCAGTAAAGCACGAGGGATATGGACTGTATGTTGATACCTTTCCAAATTGTATTTTATTATTTTCTTTGAATAGATGCAGTCTAACAGGCTGATTTCCACCATAGAGCAACATGTACAGCCATAGTGAATGGGAACTAATGGGAACTTTGGTAACAATGTCCTTGTAATTGTATCTATATGATACTGCAATCCCCACATGATCTGAATGGTTTCCTTATACACTTCACATTCAAAGTAATCAGAAAAGGCTGTAAATTACCCCCAGAAAAGAGTCAAATATAGAGGCCAAACATAATCAGTAATTTATGGACCTCATCCAAGAGGCAGTCAAAAGATAGCTTTCTTATTTTCTAATGAATATCTACATTTAAACAGCCTGGACACAGGGATGGAGGGTATTAGAAGAATAAGCCATTAAGAATGTACTCAAAAGAGCTTTTCTTCTATTTTATAAGGCACTGTGTTTCATTCAGATTTTTCTAATCATATACAAGAGATGATTTCTGCATAAACCATGTTTAATGCCTCAATCACAGATGAAAAAGTCATCTCCTTGAACCTCATTGCCTCAGATTTAATCACCGCTGAAGCCTGACCGCTTATTTTAAATCTATAGTCCTTTTTCTTTTCATCTTGATTCAAGATGCTACAAAGATTTCACTAAAGCTACTGTATTTTCTCATTAAAGCCTATGAACCCCACAGCAACTGGTCAAATTTGGGAGCTGATGACATTCACCTCTAAGGACCTGGGATGGAATCCGGCTTGGGTCTGATGTTTGAGGTCTCAGCTGATCTTCTCTGGTTGCTTTTAAACTTAACAAATGTATTATCAAACTGAATATTTCTGCGGTCTGAAAATAATGGTACTTATGTATAAGTTTAGTTTTATTTCACATTACTTTATCTTATTGCAGCAATATATTTTTCAACATAATCCCGATTGATTTGATATTTTAAGTCACACATCATGGGTAAATCAACAAAGGAATTCCTTTATTTTTTCAAGTTTTACACAGGAACATTCTCCATTCTCTTTTTTGTTCTAAACATTGCAGTGTCCAGATCACACTCCTTCCTGTAACAATGTTGTTGCTCTGACTGAAATGAGTTATTGAAATATACGAAGAAAAAAACAGCATTGCTGCAGAAGGGAGCATGATCTAAATGCACTGCACCACAGCCTACATGGGTCACAGCAAAGGTAATGTGCTTCTTGCAAACACTGAAGGGTGTTCTGTGGCACTTAAACAGGGACACTCACTTTTGTATGGACAAAAGTTAAAGGACCAGTTATTTTTGTTGATTTTACATTATGCTTTTCATTATTCTACAGTAATTAGATTCAGCTATCTTAAGTGGATTATAGGACTGGTGCATTCATGTTTAATTTGTTAGAAGTATTGATTATAGAGATATGGCCAATGGTTTGACATCACCCTTAGAAATAACTTATTTTGCTTCATGAAGTCAAATGGAAGTTTTCCAAATAAAGTTACATTAACATATTGAATTCCATACCTCTTTGTTGTTTTCCACATACTTAATGAAAAACTGAAAAAAAAAAAAAATGGAAAAAACTGGACATTTCGAAATTTAAAATGAAATACTGTACTAATATTATGGCTTCCAGTAGACTTTTGAGATATCATTTTGTAGCTTCTTTGATTACATGATGTTAAATAAAATATCTAAATGACGTTCAGATAGTTTCTCTTTTAAATGATGTCCCAATCCTAAAACACTAAGTAATTCAAAACTTTTGGCCAGAGCTGTAAATTACTTTTGACACGGGATTAGCATTAGCAATCCATGAACTAGATAAACAACAAATCAGTCCGTGATTTTAAATTGCAATCACAATACGGTGGTCGCTTGTCCAAATCCCAGTAATACAAAATGACCTATAATCTGAACCACACTAAAGGCATGCTGAAAGTATCGGAAAAATACTTTGCTATCACAATTCTATTAGGAATGTGTTAAACGTGAACAACTGTCCTTGTTTATTCAATGGATTAAAAACATAGAGCAGAAACTCGACAAGGCATTTATAGTATGGTACTGATAGTGATCAATATGATCAAATAAGTAATCTGAACAAGGTGTAGTCCCAACTGGGTTGGACTAGCGAGATTCTACTGTGTAAAACTGCAGATGGCAACTATTTCTGAAGAGTCTTACGATATTTCCTTGAATCCATTGCTAACGGTCAGCACTTACACTGTCGCTGGCATCTGTAGCCATATCTGGTAATGAAAGAGAATGAATCGCTACAGAAAACTATTTACAATTTGCTCTCCTTGTTTTTCTTGTACTAGTCGTCTGCTTTCACAAAATGAACTTTTCACCTTCATACTTAGTCAGCACTACTTTTTTGAAATCTGAGGCAATGAAGCACGTTCAAAAATTAAATCATTTCCTCTGTCAGCGCTTCCCTTCTCCATCTTGGGAAAGTGAATTATATGCACTGAAGTGAGATTATTTTTCCATTAACTTTATGCGAAAAAAACACAGAGTAGAAATTACATTCCAATTAAGTGTCCTGTTGTGATACTACACCTTTGAAGATTAAATTGTTTGAACAAAAAAATTAAATGTGGCTTTTCTGCTATTAGTTACAGTGCCATTAATCCAATGATTAATTGCTGGTGTTTGAAAGTAGAAACTTTCAGAAAGGATCCAACAAATTCTAATTTAAAAGCTGGTGGACAGAGGAAACAGTATTGAGTCAGTGAAATATTTACATAAATGGAAAGGTGCTTCAATAATAATATAAATATGTTCATAAACGACTTCTCTAAAACAGCTATTGTATTCATTTTTAACATTATGCCTGCTTTTGATCTCAGACACTGCTCTGTGGATTAAATCTCTCGTTTAAATTTTAAAAATAAAAATTGGAAAATGTACCAGTTTGAGTAAGAGGCTTACCCTTTCATAACAATATTATTCATATCGAATGAATTCCTGCGGTGTACAATGAAACAGTCAGGAAAGTAACTAATGGCTGGTTTCACAGACCCTAATTAGCATTAGTCTTGGACTACTTTACTAAAAATGAGTCCAAGATTAATGACAATCAGGGTCCATGAAAACAGTTAAGAGTGTTTGTGATTGCTACCAAACAAGAGTTTTAAAATCTGTTTTCTTGCATTTGAAGAATTATCACTTGTCCAACTTCAAACGTTAAAGATCATTTCTTTTTTGTTTTTATTTATGTTTTAACCTGAGATTTCAACATTTTCAAGAAGAACACGACAGATAAAAAGGAAACTGTTTCTACCTGGTATTAAATCATTTTCTGTGCTCCAATTAACATGTCCTAAAAACAGTATGAAGTGATTTTGTAACACTTTAATGATAATATCTGCACATTTGTTTCTGTATTAAGAACTAAAAGATCTTAACAGAAGATAAGGGGGTCAGTGATAATGTAGATAAGGTCAATAAGAGATAATAAAATGTATTTCAAAAACATGATAATCACTTATTCTAGGTGCTCCTGTGATTTGCAAGCTTGAAGTAAAAACAGGTTCTACTGTAAACCACAGTCTAATGCAGTGTTTTGTGTTATTCAAATCTATTAAAATAAAAAAAAAAAAAAAAAAAAAAAAAAAAACTGTAAAATTAGACAAATGTTTTGCAGAGAGTCTTTGCAAACAGAAAGCTTCCAGCCTACATTTTGCAAATCTTACTTTGAGGGATGATATTTTCAACAAGAGCTTTTTAGCCATCAACCTTTTTCAATACTTCAAAACTATTCTTAAATCACATAGGGCAATACCATATAAATGTCTAGCATCGTAAAAGACAGCAAAGTGCAATAAAGCATAGAGAAAGTTAAATATGGTTTGGTGGATCATATTAAAAACACATTAAACCAGGGTAAACTAAGGTAAAATGCTAAGTGACTATGCAAATATACTGTGATAAATACTTATAATCACTTAATTGCAGTTTTATCTAACTGGGCAATTGGTTTTGCACTTCCTCCTGCACTGTGACTTCACTATAAGAAGAGATAAAATAAATAAATTGGAGCTGTTTAAAAAACACTGCCTAATGATTTTATGTCACAGAACCTTGGAGAAATATAAATAGTCATCAAATCAATACACAGGAACTTCTAGCTCTGGTAAAAACATATAAAAATGTATATAAACTCAGCGTCCTTCATAGTGGTGAAATGGTCCTTCATTTTTCAGGTGTTTACCCTTCATGCACTGTAAGTGCCTGACATTTGGCTTCAATACAGCTTTCCTGACATCAGTGCATAAGGATCTGCACAAATTATTCCCAGTCTATGTGCCTGAAGACAGAACTTACTGATCTGTGTCAATAAAAGCAATTAAAACAAAGCTGTTTTTTTTTTCTCCACAACCGTTCTGAATAATAATAAACTATAATTCTTGTCTTTCTTTTTCATTAAAAAAAATGCAACCCTAATCACCCTCTTTAGAATAACAAAATTAATTAGCTATTCTAAATATGGTTAATTACTGATAGCAACAGATTCCAAATAGGCCTACTGTAAGCATTGTCAATTAATATTACAATGTAGATTAAAGAAAAGCTTAATTATTTATTTGGACAATTTATTTGGTATAGAGTAAATATTTACTGCTCGACATTGCTTTATTAAAAAAAAAATATTACTTAATTGAAGCAATAATAACCAAGGAGTATATTTTATGTGGGCTGCAAACTGACGATATGAAGTGCTATTCTCTCTACGATATTAATTTGCGATCTTAGTGTTGCTGCTAATCGCACAGCCCTAATCCTTAGTGTCCTTTTCTAGTTTGATGTTTGCTGTTCACTTATGTTTGCTTATTTTCATTCTTCTGTTTCTATTGAAAATTATTCTGTTGATCCATAGAAAAAGTCTAATTAACAAATTGACCTAGACTACCTGAAACTATTTCAATTGTAAAACAAGTCATTTTTTCAACAATGCTTCTGCCTGAACTTCTGATGATTTGAAGCAAATGGGCATAAACCCTGGGCACGGTACACTTAACTCACACACTGATTTCTCATCCTTGACCTTGAAAAATTTGGAAAATATAAAAATTCTAAACTTATTTACAAAAATGTAGTACAATAAAATACAGCTGTACCATACAACTACGAGTCTCATTGTGCTCACACAGCTTCTTTTTTTAAGCACCCAGACAAATAACAACTAGAAAAAAAGGCAACTATCTTTAAAATGCGATATCTTTGGCAAATCATATTTTTAAAATCTTTTTTCCCCTTCAACAGAACTAATTGAACTTTACCAAGTCATAGAATCAGTACAATTTGTGGATTATAAAGACATTCCTCAATATATTTACAGAATATAACGATACAAGATACAGCTGCTACCATTTGTTTATTAATTTTTGAACACCATTTATTTGCTCATGTTTTGGAAAACTGATTTAATTAATAACAATAATTAACAACAACTGTCTTTCATTGCGTGTGATGTCAGTAGCACAGCTCTGCAGTGGAAAAACAACCCAGGATCCCCTTAAACGCACCTTGAAGGCTCGGTACGGCCCCGGCACGGCTCGGTTGTACAGCAGAAAAGAGGTATCAGTTAAATTTTCCATGTAAAAGTAATGTTAGAGACGCAGGGTCTCTTGGCTCCTAAATGCGTACTAATTCTGCCCACTAAACTCTATACCTCTGCTCACTTAGCTTCTCCCAGTTTACACAAACTAGAAAACTTTGTTGTTTTAGTTAGTAGAACCTTACTGAAAAATGCTATCAAGCAATAATTATAATACCCCATCTATTATCCTGACCTAATGAACCTTAGCAATACAACTGGACGCAATAATAAAAACATTGCAATAAACACTAGCACTGATATGGTGCCATGGCAACCATTGTAACTGCAAGTACTGTTGCTCCTTAGTACAGAGTCCTTGACTTGCCATTGTATATCATTTGGTTCATTTTTCATCTTTTAGTTCATCTAACATTATGTACAACATAGTATAATACTAATTAGACCCTACGAGATATGGCTCTGTAATCTAAAAGAGATGCAGAAACATGAAACTTGATTTATACACACTTTTATCGAAATGTTCTTGTTTTTTGTTCAGTGGAAACCAGATACTGTACTCATATGAAGAAGCCTCTGATAGGATATTAGTGCGTCCGCTGGGAAGAAACTTCACTTATCTGTTATTACATATTGTACTACGACACATGAAGTTCTCCAAAATGAGTTCTCTTGTATTAAGAACAAAAACACCTGATTAGTGTGTCTTAATAAATAAATGATTCTCTGAAATAATGATAACTAGTATAGTTTAAAGAGAAATGATAAGCTGGTGTAGTTTAGGTCTCTTCACCAGTTTGACACAGTACTTCATTGTTTCCACCTCCCTTCCTATGGTATTTTGATTAATTTTTCTTATGGTGTTATTAATGTGGTTTATATTTTTTATCTGATGAACTGTCTGCACCCTCTAGTGACTTTATTAAGGCGTTGCAAGTATTTCTATATATATTTGACACCAGCAGTGTCCAGTATCACAGGCCTCTTGTGACAGAGCATAGGCTCTGCACATGGTTGCACAGCCACCTAGTTCATTGTTTAATTAATTAATTAATGGTGAGATTTAGAGTGAATGGAAAAGTGTGGAATGTGGTCAGCTGGTGATGGTATGATTGAATCATTCAAGCCCCTGGTCACATAATAATATAATAATAATATCTTTATACTGCGCCTTTCATAGTGGACCACCATCACAAAATGCTTTAAGAGGTAGGCTGTGAACTGTGCATTATATGCAGAGTCACTTACAATAAGACATTGATTTAACATCTCATCTTCAGGATGGAACACAAGGAGGTTAAGTGACTTGCTCAAGGTCACACAGTGAGTCTGTCAGTGGTAAAGGTGGGATTTAAACCGGTGACCTTCTGGTTACAAAGCCTGGACTTTAATCACTGGACCACCCTGCCTCTGTGAGGCATGGTATAAAAGGCAGAGTGACACATTTGTTTGTGAAAGTGTGTAGGAGTGAGGAGGAGAGGAGATGAGAGGAAAAGTGGAAAGAGAAAGACAAAGAAAGGAAACACGGGTAGCTGTAGTGTTTTGGGGCTTGTTTATTTTTGAAGAGTCGTGTTGTGCTTTGAATAAACCTTTATTTTGTTCCAGGGTTTATTTGGGAATCATTAAAAGTGTTTTACAATGTAGTTTCTGAGTCTGGGTATCATAGTTCAAAGGACACAGACGGTACACTACACCTCTACTGTAAGATGTCGATTGAGACTGCTAATTCATCTGAGAGGGTCATAACAACCCAGCTGCCCTAAAACAGAGTTGTCTTTGTGTTGTTTTTTTTCCCCAATATAATCATGCTCTTCAAATCCAGACCATGACATTTTTGGTCTGATGTCTCAACCTTACGATCGTTCATATAATCTATTCTTCCAAGTTGCTAGTCTGTGTAAGCCAAATGGGATAATGTGGAAGATGTGTTCCCTGTTTTAAAGAGTAGCAAGATTCTGCAAAATATAACGTTACACGTCCCCACGTGTTGCTTCAGCTGTTTAAATAATGTACCTGTAATTTTTCTTTTCATTGTTAACATCTTGACAACTTTTTTACAAATAACTTTAAGGTCTATTTCAAAGCTTTTTTCAAAATGTCCGCTCTAGTACATGAATAGTGTAAGGATTATTGCTCACATGATCAAACAAATAGCACAGCAATAACGATCCATGATGTGGTACTGAACAGAAAATTCAGTACTCTTGTTATGGTTTTGTTTTTGTTTCTTTTTTTTTTTTGTTAGGTTTTTTTTGTTGTTGTTATTTTTTTGTTAAAATCACTTCCTGCAGTGAATTAGAGGACAGATCTCAAACCCCAGTGCCCTAGAGTGGACATTTTGAAAAGAGCTTTGAAACAGACTGTGGCAGAGCAAAGCAAAGCTCTGCCCTTTTTAAATTGGCAGGAATGGGTTTAATTTCCCCTACCTGCCTGGGTTTATTATGTTCAGGTGGCTGGAGTTGATTAGTTGATTAGGTTAATTAACGATCAATCAGCGCTCAGCCACCTGACATAAAAGGAGGCCTCTGCTTCTCATTTGAGGGGAGGGAGCTGAGGAAGCAGGTTGGTGTTTGTGGGTTTTTGTGATTTGTGAATTGTGAATTCTACATCCAGTGAAGGCATTGCCCAGCCTGGAAACCTTTATTTTTGTAAGTTTGTTTTTTGTACTGTTTTTTTTGTGTTTAAATCCCTTTATTTTGCCCTTGTGCACTTTTATTTTGTGTTATTTATAATAAAATAGTTATTTTTTTGAACTTCAGACTGTCTCTGGGCCTCTATCCACTCGCCAGCCTGCCACATTTGGTGTTAGCAGTGGGATAGTGCCACCTAGAGGCTCAGAGCAGTATTTTTTTTTGGAATTTTTGGGATAACTTTTTTTCTTTGAAAAAAAAAAATGGAAAAGAGCAGACAGCGGCAAAGGCAGGAAAAACAGCAGCTGAAGAAATGTAAGCTGCTGCAGCCACCGCTGGAGGACCCGGCCAGCCTCTTCCCCTGGTGTTCCTGGTGCGGGAAGGAAACTGGTGTGGCCGGTGTGAGAAGGACAGCCACAACTGGGCAGGATACCCCTACAACCAGGCCCAGGAAGAGGTGCCGTGTTCACCCCGGGCATCAGGGGCCACCCCACTACCTCCAGCACCACCACCTTCACCACCATCCCAGGAGATCTGAGACTGGTTAATGCACCCTAAGGCAGACCTCGTCCATGATCTCCCCATAGTTATCAAAACGCTGTGGAGTCGAGATGGGGAGAGGTGGGAACAGTGGGAGGAACAACACCACCCGGCATCCTTCCCAGAGGTTGCCCTCATGGTAGTTAATTACCTGGCGGTAGACATGGGACCAATAGAGGGGTGAGCCGCCTTCCTGAGAGCCAGAGAAGGGTGAGGAGCTGCCATTGTCCCCAGAGCCAGAGAGGGAGGAGGAGCTGCCGTCGCTCCCAGAGCCAGAGAGGGGTGAGGAGCCGCCGTCACTCCCAGAGCCAGAGAGGGGTGAAGAGCCGTCGTCGCTCCCAGAGCCAGAGAGGGGTGAGGAGCCGCCATCGCTCCCAGAGCCAGAGAGGGAGGAGGAGCTGCCGTCCCCGGAGCCAGAGAGGGAGGAGGAGCTGCCGCCACTCCCAGAGCCAGAGAGGGAGGAGGAGCTACCGCCGCTCCCAGAGCCAGAGAGGGAGGAGGAGCTGCCGCCGCTCCCAGAGCCAGAGAGGGGGAGGAGAGCCGCCGCTCCCAGAGCCAGAGAGGGGTGAGGAGCCGCCGTTGCTCCCAGAGCCAGAGAGGGAGGAGGAGCCGCCGTCCCCAGAGCCAGAGAGGGAGGAGGAGCTGCTGTCGCTCAGAGTGTCCGCTCCTCCTCGACGGTCGGGAGAGCCAGAGAGGGAGGAGGAGCTGCCGTCCCCAGAGCCAGAGAGGGAGGAGGAGTCGTCCCCAGAGCTAGAGCCAGAGGAGCCGGAGCTCCCAGAGCCAGAGAGAGAGGAGGATCTGCTGCAGTCCCCAGAGCCAGAGAGGGAGGAGGAGCTGCTGTCGCTCCCAGAGCCAGAGAGGGAGGAGGAGCTGCCGTCGCTCCCAGAGCCAGAGAGGGAGGAGGAGCTGCCGTCGCTCTGAGCCCAGAGGGGAGGAGCTATGGCCCAAGGATGCCTGCTTTGCACCACTCAAGGATGCCTGCTTTGCACTGCCCAGGGATGCCATGCCCGCTCCGCTCAGGGATGACACATCTGGATCGCCTGGGGTTGCCTGCTGCTTTGGGGGCTCCGACATCAACCCCTCTTACCACCACCCACCATAACAGCCCACCCAAGGGACATAACTGGACTTGAGGGGGGTGGGGAGGGTGGGGGGAAGATGGGAGTTGGCTGATTACAGCTGATGTACGTAGTACATGGGGGGAGGTGTGTGGCAGAGCAAAGCTCTGCCCTTTTTAAATTGGCAGGAATGGGGTTAATTTCCCCTACCTGCCTGGGTTTATTATGTTCAGGTGGCTGGGGTTGATTAGTTGATTAGGTTAATTAACGATCAATCAGCGCCCAGCCACCTGACATAAAAGGAGGCCTCTACTTCTCATTTGAGGGGAGGGAGCTGAGAAAGCAGGTTGATGTTTGTGGTTTTTGTGATTCGTGAATTCTACATCCAGTGAAGGCATTGCCCAGCCTGGAAACCTTTATTTTTGTAAGTTTGTTTTTTGTACTGTTTTTTTTTGTGTTTAAATCCCTTTATTTTGCTCTTGTGCACTATTGTTTTGTGTTATTTATAATAAAATAGTTATTTTTTTGAACTTCAGACTGTCTCTGGGCCTCTATCCACTCGCCAGCCTGCCACACAGACTTTAGAGTTATAGTGTAAAAATGTTGTCAGGATGCAATGTGTTGTTATGAAATTCAAAACCATTTCAGTGTTGTGGAAACAAACAAAAATAATAATAGTGGCATCCTTCTCTCTGACCTGTGAAAGAAGATGGCTGCTATATTTGGGTTATGTGGAAGACATCTCACAAGTAGAAAGGTAATCTGAAATGTTCTCCTTGATCTAGGAAAGCAGTACAACTGGGGATGGGAACTTGTTACTGGATAACCTAACTCAGACTACTCACTGAATATCTTGGTACTTCTGAATAGATAATTGTGTCCTCTTTAGAAATATGCTAAGGATTATTACGAGCAATCTGTGATGCAAGTTCATTGGCACCCTAAATTGAATTACTACCAGAAAACATATGTGGTGACTAGTACAATTGTCAATGTAGTGTTGTCCTTAACAGTCCTTAGCCAGAAACCTGTTTTTGAGGATGAAAGGAAAAAATCATACCTAGTCATCTCACATTGGTACTAAGAGGATCAAATTTACAGTACCAGTGCACTCGTGGGACAGGTGGCTCATTCAAATTGTGCATCTGTATAAAGAGGAGAAGATTATTTATTCAGGGATACAAAAACATTTAGTGAGCAAGTAATCTGAGTGAGGTTACCTGGCAACACTCACCATCCAGTAACAAAAAAATTCTCATTAAAATATTGTGCATATTTTTTTAAGAGGATAGTATTATCTATTCAGAGACCAAGATATTTAGTATGCAAGGGATCTGAGTGAGTAAAAATGGGCAATAAAATCCCCACCCCTAGTCTTGCTGTAAATAATTAGATGTTTTCACTTAAGTTCCACTACCAGTGTTGTCCATTAACAAATAACCGTGTCACTACCACATTGATAAGTAAGTTTATTACAGGGCTCCCGAGTGGCACATCCAACAAAGACGCTCCACGCGGATGTGCCCTATAGCCTGGGGATCGCAGGTTTGAGTCCAGGCTATGTCACAGCTTGGTCGAGCACTGCCCTGGTAGGGAGGGTAGGGAGGACTTAGGTCTGCAGGGGAATCCACGGCTCACCGCGTATCTGTGACCCCTGTGGCCGATAGGGCACCTGTGTTTGTGCAGTGGAGCCTCCAGATCGGTGTTCTCCGGCACTATAGGTCTGCTGGCCTCACTGTGGATCCGCAGTGAGAAAAATGACGGATTGGCAGGAGCACGTTTCGGAGGACGCGTGCTCCAGCCTCCGTTCCCCGAGTCGGCAGGGGGGTTGCTATCGGTGGGCTGAGGATACAGATAACAATTGGGCACACTAAATTGGGGAGAAAACCGGGGTAAAAAAAATTGGAGACAACTAAATTTCTAAAAGAAAAAAAAAAAAACACATCACCACATCAATGACACGTGCGTTGGAGTGGTAAACTTTCTAATCACCCTGTATATTAGCGGTACTACATAGTAAAAACTGGATCCAGATAGCTAACACAGTCTAGCTCTACACATGATTCTAATCTGCTTATATTCCCTCTCAAGACCTTTATGAGTTTCTTGGATTACATTTTGAATATAGAAAATATGAGTTTGGAAATACAATCATCAGAAGAAGCATCAACATGTCCATATCACTCTCAATGGGGAATAAATGTGGTAAACAATTGTGTACACTAAAAAAACAATATTACAAAGTAATTGCAATCTCTTGATCTAAATGTTTAAGGCACATACTCTACAAAACATAAAGACATGCTTTAGATGTGTCTTTTATCTAAAAATTATAAAACAAAATCAAAAGTTTTTTGCAGTGTTTTATTAAAGCACTTTGCATTTGATGGGTAGAAAAGAGCAGTAATAGGAGACTAGTGCTATTGAATATAATAAATGTCCTTGTCTCAAAAAAGATTATTATGCACAAATATAAAGGCACTTTATAACTTCAATGCATTTCTATGAATTTGGCAAAATATACCTCTTCTTTGTTTCAGTGACAGTCAACCGGTGTGATGCTGTGACAAGCTGTTATTACCATCATTACTGTAATAATGATAAAACATTTATTTCAAGTAAGGCTAAAGGAGGGGGTCATGTATTCCAGCTTGTCTTGACACGCTCCAATCGGTTGAAGCTGCAACAAAATGGAAGCCCTTCTGTTGGTTTAATCATCTGTTCGGTCTTGTGAGGCTGAAATAGCGGAAAATATTCAGGTCTGTGTGCATTTTATCACACAGAGCAAGCAATTATTTCACTCTACAATAGGAGCTATGGTATAGTGTCATGGAATTTGCTGTGATTGACAATGGATATATTGTTTGTAAGATAATATTGAAAGAATCTTCTAGCATCTGTTCTCATAGTTGGGGCTTAGCTGATGTTACAGCTAACAATGTTGTGTGTAGGGTCTCTCTTACTGTTGTAAGAAATGTGTGCAAAATTATTTGTCAAATTAACTTATTTTAAATCACAAAAGAGAAAATTGTACTTCTGAACTACTATTAAACACACACACACACATATATATATATATATATATATATATATATATATATATATATATATATATATATATATATATATATATATATTGCCTATAGAAAGTCTTCACCACCTTGTTGTGTCAGTGCCTCAGAGTTTCATACATTTAAATGATGATTTTTTTCACTTATCTACACACCATACTCCATACTGTTATGGGGAAAAATGTTTTTATTGAGAAAAAAATTGTATATTAAAAATACAAAACTGAGAGATCATAATTGTATAAATCTCCACCCCACTAGTTAATACTTGTTGGAAGCACCTTTGGCAGCAATTACAGCTGTTAGTCTGTTAGGATAGGTCTCTACCAACTTTGCACACCTAGATTTGGCAATATTTGATCATTCTTCTTTACAAAACTGTTCAAGCTCTGTCAAGTTTCTTGGGGAGCGTTGATGGCGTTGATGCACAGCAATCTTCAAGTCATGCCACACATTTTCGATTGGCTTTAGGTCAGGGATCTGACTGGGCCACTCCAGGACATTTACCTTTTTCTTTCTTAGCCACTCCAGTGTAGCTTTGGCTGTGTGTTTCAGGTCATTGTCATGCTGAAAGGTGAACTTCTGTCCCAGTTTCAGCTTTCTTGCTGAGGGCAGCAGGTTTATCTCAAGGACCTCTCTGTACTTGGCTCCATTCATTTTCCCTTCTATCCTAACAAGTGCCCCAGTCCCTGCAGAAAAGAAACATCCCCATAACATGATGCTGCCACCACCATGCTTCACAGTAGGGATGGTGTTCTTTGGGCAATGCGCTGTGTTGGCTTTGTGCCAAACATAACGCTTTGAATTTAGGGCAAAAAGTTCAATTTTAGTTTCGTCAGATCACAAAACTTTTTGCATGTTTTTTTGCATACTTCAAACGGGATTCAAGTTGGGCTTTCTTGAGTAAAATACAGGCCAGATCTGTGGAGTGCTTGGGATATTGTTGTGACATGCACACTTTGACTAGTCTTGGCCAGAAATGTCTGTAGCTCTTGCAAAGTTGCCATTGGCCCCTTGGTTGCCTCTCTGATGAGTCTCCTTCTTGCTCGGTCATCCAGTTTGGAGGGACGGCCTGATCTAGGCAGGGTCTTGGTGGTGCCATACACCTTCCACTTCTTAAAAATTGTCTTGACCGTGCTCCAAGGGATATTCAAGGCCTTTGATATTTTTTTATACCCATCCTCTGATCTGTGTCTTTCAGCAACTTTGTCCCGGAGTTCTTTTGAAAGTGCCTTGGTGCTCATGGTTGAGTCTTTGCTTTGAAATGCATTACCCAGCAGAGGGAACCTATAGGAACTGCTGAATTTATCCTGAAATCATGTGAATCACTACAATTTAACACCGGTGGAGGCCACTTAATTTGGTGTGTGATTTTAAAGGCAATTGGTTACACCTGAGCTAATTTAGGATTGCTATTACAAGGGGGGTGGACACTTTTAAACTTAAAAAAAGAATTAATTTAAATTAAATTCACTCAGCTCTATATATATATTAGATACAGTAATAATCCAAAAAATGTGTTGGGAAATGACTTGAATTTATTTTCTCGATAAAATGCTTTTTATCATTGATACTGTTTATGACAAGATATCTCTAGAAAGCAGGGGGTATGTCAGATATCTGATGACAGCCAAATAATGAGATAATAGATCATATGATATGAGGACTGGGGATGAACAGGGCCAGCGGTCTATTATTACATACCTACTTACCCACAGTCGTGGGAACAGATTTCTTCACTACATGCACTCCTCTCACTCATAGTCAGTACACTTGTACAGCCAGCTATTCTTTTGATTCTGCCTCCTCCGTAATGTTGTAGCTAAAACGATTGCCAAAGGCTGATAGAGATTCTTCAAGGTCTATCACACAGTGGGACACCAAAGAGACAAAGAAAGCACATTTCTGCATACGCACGAAAAGCAGATGAGCCTTTTAATACCCTGAAGCCTTGGAACACAACTTAATAAAGAATTATTGCAGGATTCCACTGAACAGTTTAAGGCTATCACAAGACCATTTTCAATTATGCTTTAGTCTGTTACAGTTCACTTTTAAGAAACTGCTGGTGTTCCACATACTTTTGAGGTAAATTTGCTTTCATGTAAAGTACTCAATGTGCAAATACAATGACATTCATTTTCCACAGAAATGTGGTTTGGGGCAGTAGGAGTCAATCAGCAAACCAAAGAATGAAGTATTTATAATGTATACTGACTAGTTACTTTTCTAATTTAATTTTATTGTAATGTAATTCTCTAAATGAATGCGATTCCAAATATGTAATGTTACTATTCTAGAATGCATAGGTCCTATTTCTTCTCACCTGCATGTTGAAAAGGAACCCATAGCTGTTTTTTTTATAGCTTTCACATATGCAAAATCTTCACAGTTTTAGGTTCTGAACAGCTTCCATCCAAAAAAAGTTTTTTAGCAGGATGGATTACATACTCGGACAGCTGAGGAGATGAAAAGAATTTTTAAAAAACTGTCCTATTTCTGAGTTGCATTCAAAACTTTTTTAGCCTACAAAAAAGAGGCATTACAAGAAACATGAATAAATAACTTGGCTAAATTAACCCACCTTTTTATTCAAATGTTATGCTTATTTCTCATAAACTATCAACAGATTGCATGTGCTGTGCATATAGATCTGTGTAGAATGGCATTTAAATAATTGTAATAGTGATGAAAATATCTGTACAGTCACAGTAATGAAAACATCTGTACAGTCACAGTAATGAAAACATCTGTACAGTCACAGTAGTTACTACATTTTCTCTTGACTGGTACTGTGACACTCGATATAATAATAAGAGAAGACTCGAATCACTCTTTATAAACTGGTGGAAGATAGCTCTTTTTTTGACCTTAGCTTTCATGATTTATAATGTCATCCAAAACTCTGATGCTATGTTTTTACCAGCTTATCATGGATTTGGGGATCAATGCTGGGGTAAAAAAGTAAAAAAGAAAAAATAAAAAAAAAACTGCAAATGAACCTGCTGTAGAGCAGTGATTTATCAGCTTTGTCCACCATTATTTTCCTAACCTGGAAAAAGTTCAATTTCCTTGACCCCAGTCAAGCAGTGCCCAGGAGGTACAGTACAAAACAATATGTATATATTCTGCATTTTGTAATTTACAGGGTTATAGCTTAAAGAGCCCATAGCTGTAAAGACATTTTTTCCCCCCCTGATAACTCATACTGACAAGTACAACTCCTCCATGGACCAGGGTAGAAACTAGAATCCAAATTATGGGCACTAGCATGACTGGTAACCCCTAAAATAAATTACATAGTCCTATATACTGTGCATACATGCATACAGGCTGTGGCATGCGGATATTGTTAAATTCGCTGTTTAGTGAAAAGTTTTGTTTTGTTTTGTTTTTTGTGCACTGTGGTACCTCTTAATAAAATGATTGCAGTATACCTTGATATGTCTTAATAAAATGAAAGGGTACCATGCAAATGAAGTAAGTACATTATTTTCAACTAATTGCGGAGAATAAAATCAGCATTAGTAATTTAAGTTTGGAAGCAGCATGTTTTCATAACTTGAGTGCAAGCTGTTTTGTAAAAAAAGTCTCATATAGCTGGAATGGAGTGAGATAGGGGCCCGCCAAACCACTATCAGAACCCAAAATATATTCAAAAAATTGAAATATACACCAAAAATGTGACAGGGACATCTGCCCAGAGAGCTGCCTGGCACTGAAGCTTGATGCCTGGGTACATCACATGCACACATAGTCACCGGACCTCATAGACATGGCTTTGTGATTTATTTTAATAGAATACTGTATTTTCTGTTTGGAACACATTCTACATCATAATTACTGACTAATTGTTAGGAAAGACAGTGCAGTTATAGGATCATTAAACTGTAATCTTAAGGTAATTACTTTGGTATTATATTTCTACTTAGCACATCCAAGTACAGCAATTTAGAAAAGGAATGATTATATTGTGATTATAAATACCATATATGTATTTATTTTTTCTAATTATCCTCTTAAAATGGCAATAGTGCTCACTGTGTGTTGTAATGTAGTTATTACATTGTAATTATTGCTAAAAGGTAATGTAGTGTGCCCTTAAAATATTATACATTTATTGTGTGCCTATCCACTATACAAACACACTCAGTATACAGATAGTAAAAGCTGAGGGACACAGTGGGTATATGTAACTTACAGTGGTAAATTATTGTTGATTCGCAATAACGTGAAGAGTGTATAGGAAATCCTTGTAGTTACAAAAGTATACTGTGACACGTACAACCACTGTGCTCAAGTGAAGGCCTGTCTCTGACTTTCTGAGCAGGTGAAATAAACAGCATATATTTTTGAGGTGATAATTTGCCATTACTTGGAATGAGGTACCTAAATTGAACTGTTTTGACAGGTACTGACAGTATTCAACTTGACACACCACCTTCAAAAAAAAATTATATCCTTGAAAAAGCAAGCAGATTTAATACAGTTAAGATACTGCTTGCTTTTTCAATGAAAAGAAGCAATATGCTGGTGAGGCTTCATGTCACTTTTGAGCCTAAGGCAAGCTGCACTCTGATGGAGGTTACTAATTAAGTTTCCTTCATCTATGCTGCACATGGAATCCGGGGGTTAATTAAGTGTCATTGGTTGAAACACTCAAAGCGCTGCTTTTTATTATTATTTTTTAAGAACAGTGTCAACCACAGTCTCAAGCATTTCCTGGATTTTACTGAAATGATGGCTGCAAAATCACAGAATCACATAAAATGGATAGTTGAAATAAACAGGGTAATTACATTGTGGGTTGTGCAAGTTTTTGAGCTATTATGTCATCTATGCTCCCATTTAAAAAAAAAAAAAAAAAAAAAAGGTTTTCTGCCGTTAAAGCTCAGTAGATTTTGTTTATTTTAGATATTTTGAGTCATTACTTTTAATCCGTATATATGAAGCGTCATCAAATTTGCACCCTGGCCCAGTGTCCTGCATAGGTACAAAAGCATAGTAAATTGTGGTGCATGCGCCCATGGGCTTGTTTCTGAAGTTATGCAGCATATTTAGGAGTGTGTCAACATTTGTATTTATTGTCGGAAGGTATTAAATGATATTAAGATTTTTAATGAATGTGCTAATTTCACAACAAGAAAAGTTGCATTTCCCTCACCTGCACAATGAAGTATAATCAATGAGAATTAACATCTGCACTGTATGATTTAAAAAGTGATTGGAAGCTAGTTTTACGTTCACCCGAGGTGCTGAATTCTTTTTAATGCCAGTAGAAGGGTGGAGGGCATTCACTGACACGTGAGACAAAAGATGGTCTTTGAAAACACTGCACATGTGCCCAGTTTTATTTATTTCCTTTTCTATTTATTTTATCCCACAGAGGGCGCTGTTCTCTGTGGCCAGTATACCATCAGCGGTAATCAGGATCACAGGGATACCAACACAGGAATACACAGGCACACTCACAGGTGCTCAAAAAAAAAAAAAAAAAAAGCAAAGCAAAGGCAAAATGGAAAAAGAAAACAAAACACATTAATAAAACTACAAAATTGCTGTTTACGCAGTGCCCCTACTTCCGCTATGCCAGTCAACTTGGGTCTCCGTCCTACGCTTGGCTATTTTCTATACAATGGGGTGGCCAAAGTTCTCCATATATCTACCCACACTCCCTCCGGTATGAAATATCTTAGTTTAAGTCTTCCTCAGCCATTCTTTCCTCTCTTCAGCCGCTGTTGTTCCTGTCTGGTCTTTATTTACACTGGCATCTTCCACCAGCATCACGGGATATCCCCTGTTAGGCCACCTGAATGCATAACCAAGCGCAGTACTTATGGGCCGAGCAATCCCCCAAGGCCCGCCTCTTAGCCACCCAGAGAGAGGGAAAGCCAACACACCCTCTTCCCTACCTCTCCATGTCATCTCCATGATTGACAGGTGGCTCATACATGGCTGCTGCCCTCTTCCTGCAGAACCACTCATGTGCCAAACAGTCAGCACAGATCTCCCGTTACATATCTTCCCCCTCAAAATGGCACCAGCGGTCCATTGGAAAATCCTACACCCCCATGCCTGCCCGAGAGAAGAAATCTGCGTTTTGATGCAACTACCCTGCTCAGTGGACTACACTGCAGGGCCAAGTAGCACTGTGTGATCCTGGTGTTGTTGTCCTTCATTCGGTGAAGCCATGCTAAGGAGGCATGATCTGTAACTAGGGTGAAGTGACGCCCCAGGAGGTAGCACTGGAGTTACTCAACTGCTCATTTTAATGCCAGACACTCCTTCTCGTTGGTACTATAGTTTCTCTCGCGGGGATGGAGCTTCCTGCCGATGTACAGGACTGGGTGCTCGCTTCCCCGGACCTCTCTGGCAAGGTTCCATCCACTGAATCGTATCTGAGGCAACCTTTTGGGTGAGGTCTGTCGAGCTTGGCAAAGCACGGGACTAACTTCCGATAATAGCCTGCTAGTCCCAAAAAAGAGCTCACCTAGGTTTTGGTTGTAGGGACCGTCCAGTCAGCCAAGGCTTTCACCTTAGCAATCAGTGGTCTGATCTGGCCACTCCCTACTCGATACCCCAAAGACTCACTCTTCCCAATGGCACATTTCTGTAGGTTAGCAGTGAGCCCAGCCACTCGCAAGGACTCAGCCAATCCTCACTGTGGATAGCAGATGTGTACTGCTGATTGGGCCGCAAAATGCAAACCATCATCCACTGGAAAGTGGCTGACACTCCGTGCAACCCAAAGGGCATGGTCCATGTGACAGGAAATGGCTGAGCGGTGACGTCAGGCCAGAAGGAAGAACTGAAAACACAGGCAAGTACTGCAGTCGAAAAAAGAGATGAGTGGTGCACCGTTTTATTTTTAACACAAAAATAAATAAAAGATTTAAACAAAAATAAACACTTGCTCACAGAGCACAAAATAAATAGTTGAACAAAGTTTTTCAGGGTTTAAATCTATGGCAATACCATGCTGGGGCGCGAAAGGGAAAGATCTCTCCAATTACTTCCTCTTTCTTAGCCAATAGGGAAGACAGGGCTTGTGAAGGTTGATTGTTCAGCTAGGACCGTCGGAATGGCCCGGAGTCGCTGGGTGGCCAGGACTTCAAAAGCAACACAACAGAAGTAGGTCAGTCTAAGGAATGTGGATCCCAAAACAGTATAGAGAGGGTTTACCATAGAGTAGTAAAGTTCCTGGAGTGGGACGTTCCTTTTAGTGGGACTAGCGCTCATTATTTTGTGTGGCAAACTTTTATTTTTAGCTTTTGTTTTTTTTTTTATTTCTTTATTGAATGTGACACTAGGTCTACCATTGCTGGTACCCTAGTGTCAGCTTTGTGTTAATTAAATCTGTGTGTCTGAGCTCTGTGTCTGTCAGTATTTTCCAGTGACTACCTACACATGTAACACATCCCCTGTTACATAACCATACAGAGGCCATAAACTTCCAATGAAAATATGTTGCAAAACTAGCAAATACAATTCATTCTTTACATGCACATGAACTTTTCCTAGATCTAATTTAAGTGCTACCGCTAGGCAAACTGGGATATGTATTTCTTCGTTGAGTTTAATCAGAGATCACATCTTGCCCAGGATTACAACCTTATAATTAGCCGCAGAGATTACACATTTATTAGGGAAATCAAAATAATTTTATACAAATGGATAAAAGAAAGGTAAGGCTAACAATTTCATATAGCATAATTTAAATAGTTTGATCACATCAGGTTATATATCAAATCATAATGCCAGATTGTTATTGATTCATTGTGTAAACAAGGGCAACTAAGAGAATGTAATTATCATGTTTTATTACATTGAATACCTAACAATTTAAAACTACTTAAAGGGAAATACAAGTATCAGCACACCACTATTATATTCCCTTTCCCTTTATGTTGTTTTTTTTTCACTTATTGTTTAGATTTTTTATGTGTTGGAGCTATTTGGGGATTTTTTGTACTGTTTTTTTTTTTTTTTTTTTTTATTATTTTTTTTTAAGTGAACTAACTGTGAGTATCAAATCGTGTGATGAGTCAAAGGGATTTTGGTCTGTGATTCAGCCTCCCGACAGTAGATGGCATCAAACCAACTCGGGACTTCCCTTACCAAGATCTCATGACCATGGCAAAAGTCATCTTTTTGAGGGGCGGCACCTTGGTGAGGGGTGGAAGTACGAGTATGTAAATTCCAGCCACTGGAGTCAAGTGAAGGATAAGGACACTTGTCAGTTGGGGATTGGTGTTCCACTGAATACAGAGGCGGGACATTACATACTAAAGGGAACGTATTACTGTGTTCGGGGTTGGTCCGAAAGTAAAATAGGAGGAGTAACGGGTGGAGGGAGAGACTAGTTTGGTGCAGTGGGATTTTTTAAAAAAAAACACTAACATTTCTTTTGTCTTTTTTTTGTTTATGTATGGTTCGCCACGAAGACAAATTAAAGACGAGTCATCACGGTTTGTTTTGGATTTCACCCCTGCACTCCTTCCCTCACACCATTTTGTTTTCTTTTGTTATTTAATTATTATTTAATTATTTTGTTGTGTATAGATAATAAAAATTAATTGTTTTATTTCTGTACACATAAATTACTGTCTGGACATTCCATTTAATACACTCTCGACTCACACGTGATGTTAGAAGTGAAAATGGATCCAGCTACAGTTTTGGCAATGTTTAGGGAGCAGGAGGAGAAGCAAGAGGAGAGAGAGACACGGCGCCAGGAACAGCTCGCCCAGTTCTTTGGACAGCTGGTGGAAAAACTATCAATATCAACATCAGAGAGAGTGGTTGCCCGGATGTTTGCAGCTCAGCCAAAGCTTCAGAAGATGACCTTGGAAGATGATCCCGAGGCTTTCTTGATTACTTTTGAGAGAGTGGCAGAGGCTGCAGAGTGGCCTAGGGAACACTGGGCCATGAAATTGGCACCCTGCCTGACAGGGGAAGCTCAGGCAGCATATCGAGCCCTGATGGCCACGGATGCAGGGGACTATGTTAAAGTAAAAGAAGCCATTCTCTCACGCCTCGGGATCACGGAGGAAACATACCGGCGCCATTTTCGGGAATACCAGCTGTCCAAGGGGATGCGGCCCTGGGTTGCGGGACAATATCTTTTAGATCAGTGCACCCGGTGGCTGCGGCCAGAAGAACATACAGCCCAAGTACTGGTGCAGAAAATAGTTATAGAACAGTTTGCGTCTATAATACCTCCAGGGAATCAAGAGTGGATTAAGAGGAATCGACCTACCACTCTCAAGGATGCCATCCTCCTGGCAGAGGCTTATGAAGACGCGTCGGGTCAGACCCCACTCCTGCCCCTAAACTAACTCGGACCAACCAACCAATGAAGCCCAGGGGGGTAACCAGACCTTCAGACCATGGAGGTCGAGGTTAGCCCCATCCTGGGCGAGAGAGAATCCCCCTAACCTGCTGGTCACGGACTCGCAGGACAGATTAACTCTGTGGATGCCTCCTAACCAAGTGTGCTACCTATGTAATGAGCCTGGACACATTGCCAGGAATTGTCCAGTAATGAAGGTGGACCTGGCGACAAGATTCTGGTCAGCAGTAACAGGTAGGAACACTGGGGAATGTCGGGAGGGCCCTTATCATTTAAGAGTACAGGTCGGGGCAAAGAGTACTTACGCTTTTGCGGACTCTGGGTGTGCACAAACATTGATTCGGCAAGCTCTCTTGGATGGGGTAGCCTGGGAGCCACAGGGTAAAGTGGCTATCTCCTGTATTCATGGAGAAACTCGGGTTTATCCCACCACTAAAGTTAGACTTATTGTAGGTGATTATTCAGCTTATGTTAAAGTGGCTGTAGCGCAATGTTTACCATACCCTGTTCTCCTGGGAAGAGACTGGACGTTTTTTTATTGTATTTTAGGTCGGGAAATGGTCTTAGTTTCTACCAGGGGACAATTAAAGCAACAGGAGAAAACAATTGGTGAGATTTTTCCGTTGCAATCCGATCTGTTTAACCCTAAAATCCGCCCAAGAAAAACAAAAAGAGAGCGTCGGGTGGAAAAATATGAGGGAACTCTGAGATGACAAGGGGAGGGGTCTGACACAAAAGTAAACCAATCGCTTAAACGGCAAGGAAAGGGAGTAGGTATTCAGCTTAACCAGGGCTGCGAGGTTACTGAGGTGGAAGGTCATGTAATAAAAGACACTCCTCTCTGTGTACCTAACCATTGGGACCGAGATATTGACTTGGGATATGAACAACAAAATGATCCCACGTTACGGTATGCTTGGAAACAGGTTAGATATATCGAGGGGAAGGATATGCAGGAAGGACAACCGGTGGTATTTCCGCATTTTTCTGTATCTGGGCACTTATTATATAGAATAACCCGGGCTCCCGGGACGGGACAGCTCGTAAAACAGTTATTGGTTCCTAGGCCTTTTCAGTCAGAAGTCATGAGATTGGCGCATGACATTCCATTTTCAGGTCATTTGGGAACTGAAAAGACTCAGGAACGAATTCTGGCCCGGTTTTTTTGGCCTGGGGTTTATGGTCTTGTGCGGAAGTATGTATCGGAGTGTCCTGAATGTCAATTAGCTGCCCCTAAGTCAGTTCGCCCCGCACCTCTGGTTCCACTTCCAATTATTGGGGTACCGTTTGAAAGGATTGGTGTAGATTTAGTAGGCCCTCTGGAGGGAACAGAGTCAGGATATCGGTATATTTTAGTAGTAGTGGACTACGCAACGAGATATCCAGAAGCTGTTCCCTTACGCTCTATGAATGCAGTAGCTGTAGCGAATGAATTGGTAAAAATATTCTCTAGGGTGGGAATCCCGAAAGAAATTCTCACTGATCAGGGCACTAATTTTATGTCAGACTGTATTCAGCAACTATATAAATTATTGAAAATCCGTTCAATTAGAACCTCAGTTTTTCATCCTCAAACGGATGGGCTTGTTGAACGATTTAATCAGACTTTGAAAAATATGTTGCGCCGCTTTGTAGATCAAGAAAAACGCAATTGGGCTAAACTGCTTCCCTACTTGCTCTTTGCAGTTCGCGAGGTACCACAATCCTCAACGGGGTTTTCCCCGTTTGAGCTCTTGTACGGTCGGCAGCCGCGGGGTATCTTGGATCTCATAAGAGAAGGCTGGGAAGAACAGTCAAAGGAGTCTAAAAATGTAGTAAAATATGTGTTGCAGTTACGCGATCGCTTAGAATTAGTCGGTCGATTGGCACATGACAATCTCAAAGCGGCACAGCAGAAGCAGCAACAAAGCTACAATAAAAATGCAAGAATTCAGAACTTTCGACCTGGAGATAAAGTGTTGTTATTGTTGCCCTCATCGGAATCTAAGTTGTTTGCTAAATGGCAGGGTCCCTTTCAGGTTATTCGAGCAATTGGTAAAGTCAATTATGAGATCCGACAGCCTGGGCGTCGGAAAGAAAGTCAAATTTATCATGTTAATGTCCTGAAACCGTGGAAAGAACGGGAAAGAACTGTACAGGAGGGAGAGGATTTTGGACCCTCAATTGAGCCAGAGTCAGCAATTGAGGTCCCGATGGGGGAGCAATTAACTCCTGATCAGCGTGAAGAGGTAAGCAATCTAATTAATATGTTCAGTGATGTGTTTTCTAACGTGCCTGGAAGAACGCATTTGATCGAACATGCTATTATCACTCCGCCAGGTCTAAGAGTTAGACAGAGACCGTATCGCATTCCAGAGAGTCGGAGAGATTCTGTTCGAAGGGAGGTGGAGTGTATGTTGAAACTTGGGGTAATTGAACCTTCCCGAAGCGAGTGGTGTAGCCCAATAGTACCAATAGACAAGCCAAATGGGTCACTACGATTATGTATCGATTTTAGGAGGGTGAATGCTATCTCCAAGTTTGATGCATATCCCATGCCTCGAGTAGATGAACTCTTAGATAAGCTGGGGCGAGCTCGGTTTATTTCAACTCTGGATCTGACGAAAGGATATTGGCAAATTCCATTAACGAAAGCCTCTCGTGAGAAAACGACATTTTCAACCCCAGAGGGTCTTTTTCAATTTTGGTCCGAAAGTAAAATAGGAGGAGTAACAGGTGGAGGGAGAGACTAGTTTGATGTAGTGGGATTTTTTAAAAAAAACACTAACATTTCTTTTGTCTTTTTTTGTTTATGTATGGTTCGCCACGACGACGATTAAAGACGAGTTCTCACGGTCTGTTTTGGATTTCACCCCTGCACTCCTTCCCTCACACCATTTTGTTTTCTTTTGTTATTTAATTATTTTGTTGTGTATAGATAATAAAAATAAATTATTTTATTTCTGTACACATAAATTACTGTCTGGACATTCCATTTAGTAAACTCTCGCCTCACAAGCACACTCAATTGTGAACTTTCAACTGTGACCCCACTTCAACAATTTATCAGACGCTGTGCATTGGATACTGCAGCAGGACTATAAAATAAAGGTTGGGATCGTGAACATGGACAGTTGGAGTGACTGTTTGTGAAGTGCGGCAACAGCGGCAGCAACAGGAGCAGCTACATGATGAATTCAGGAATTGGGATTTTACAGATAGCAAGGATTTGGATTTGTTTTTAAATTTCTTTTTATTCTTTTTTTTGTTGGGGTACTATTGTTTTACTGCTGGTTGACGGTTGTACCCTGCAACCGAGAAGTAAGAAAAAAACAAAACAGGACATTGGGAAATCTATTGTATTTTATTCCAAGGCTTTTTTTTATTGTTTTATGTTACAAAATACTTTGGTTTAGCGGGAACGGGATCGCTGGTCATACTTGATTTACAAAACAAAAGTTACAGTGGTGGGTGGATGGTATTGTTCCGGGCTGGGGAACTGTCTGTCAGTCTCGAGTTGCAGTGCAGAACAGGATGGATACCCAAGGAGAGAGAAGTGGGTGTTCAGCCAAGAAGTGTTTTGACCTGCCTGGTTGAACTACTTACTGATTACATCTATTTAATCTTGTGCCTCTTTGGAATGAGTTGCGAGGTGATTGATTAGCGACAACTGGGATTTCCTGACTGCAGCAGGGGGCTGTTCATCTATATAAGGGAAGTGTTATTTTTATTATTTTATTATTATTATTCAATTTTAAATCCCTCTGTTTGAGCCCCATTATGGAAAAACTTACCCTGTGCTGAGTCAGCCTTTGTGTGTTTAACCAAGGCTTCTTCAGTTGTGATCAGTGGCAGTTGAGTAGAATATCCTTGGGTATTAAGTGAGAGACAAAGAGCAAAAGGTGGCGCCCGCATTGAGAGGGGGAGGGACAGTGATGAAGGCCCAGCACAGAAGGAGAGCAAAGGAGATATGAGTGTGCTAAAGACAGTGAAAAGTGAGGTGACCCCGGCTAACTGGGAGTGTGTGTGAAATAGTAAGTAACCCACTTACCTGTGTATTTGTTGGATCCTGAAGGTCTTTACTGGTTTGCCCCCTCCCAGGTTTCCTGGGATCTCCCACTCCAGCTTCACTTTGGCACTAGAGGAAGCCTTCATCCCCGGTGACGTCACTCCGTGACTCCGCCCTCGGGCGACAACCATAGCAGAATCATCAATGGACATATCTACATCTATGACACTACGACCTCAATTCTACCAGTTAAGCAGAGACTTTTGTGAAGGACTTTTTTTTAAATTGAATTTTAAAAACTTTTAGTGTATATTTGCTTGTTGAGTAACTCCTACTTGCTTCTTTTTACTGTCTTGTTAACCTAATAAAAATTGTAACTGATTACACTTACCTCTGTGTTCGTGTTGTGGTGCATCCTGGGAATCTGAAGAACCTGCTAAGGGAAGGAAAGATCTAGTTAGTGCTAGGAGGACCTTGTCCTCTAAAGAAATAAAAAAATCAAAGTGGCGTGGCTGGCTACAAATATAGAAATTTTATTAAAACTCACTGTTAGTGGTTGCCTGTCATTTAACCAGTGACACGTATAACATTAGCAGGAACTGGAGTCAGATATAAAGTTGATGGGACGGTAGATATGAGTGATGGCTTGTGTATCCTCAATCAAAATGTTATTCAGCATATTCAGACTTGTCTATATGCCTCTCTAAATTAAGAAGGTTTAAACAGCCACATCAGATTACTTCTCAGGATCTTCCAGAGTGATAACATGGAGTTCTGACTATAAATCTATGGTGAGTTATTTGATCTTTATTTTTTGAACCAGTGAAGAATTAGGAGAGGAAACACAGTACAGGAATCCACAGATACACAGGATAAAAATATGTAAGAAAATGGATTATAAAGCTTAACTCCTTTGGTGTGCAACTTATCTTTTTATGAAACTTAGTTTAAAAAAGGAGGTAACCACATATCTATAAAATACCATGTTTTCTTGCATTTCGCTAAAATGAGTATCTGTGCAGTAAGTAGCAGTTTCCCTATTCTTTCACTTCCTCTGGCCCCATTCTGTCAACAGATGACACAGATTGCTGGTTACACACCAAGATACATTCTATCAATGCACTGGGGCCTCCATTTCCTGCCGCCTGTTTCAACTTCTTAAAAAGCAGAATGTTTTTGCCTACAACTGAAGAGGAAATGAATGCTGGAATACATCAACACAAGCAGAACAAAAGGACAGAGACGGCTTTTAGAACATGATAAATAACACTAAAGCATCTTTACTTTTTGACACAGGTGCAAGGGGAAAAGTAGCATTACTAGATTAACTTGAGGAATACAGAACCTGATTCAAGCAAATGTCACACAAAGTGTGTATAATTTGATAAGTATACTTAGCTTGTTTTGTCATTTATCTACTTTTCCTCAAGTTGCCATTATGTTTATTTCAGTCTCTTTTGTGTATCTTAATCATTTAAAATGGTTATTGAACACCCTGCAATTCTAAAAATTGACTCCCCATGGTACAGTATTTAAAGTAGGTGGCTTAAAATGGAGTTTCACATGCTTGTTCTACATTCTCTGAACGGTTACATTTTGTAATAATTCTGAGTGTTTGTGGGTTATGTTGCTTCGGTGTTTTTGTATTTTGCTCTAAATCAACCTTTATCTGCCATTGAGTTAAGTACTGAGAAATAACTTTTTGACTGTCAGCCCCAAATAATTTCTCTGTCTATATGGGTGGGACTAAGAGAGGTAAAAAGTTACATTGTTGCTTTTTGTTGCTGGCACTTAGGATTCCCCAGACAAGCTCAAAGCATGTTCAATGTCAGTTAAAGAATGTTATACCTATAACTCTCATCCTTGTCAACATGATCTGATTGCTTCGATATTTTTATTCACTTGTTCAAATATTCACATAATTTTACAGGTGATCAACAAAGACAAGTTTTTGCATGTCATGCATCCTGTGTTTGCATCCAAATAAAACCTCCTTCCAACAACAAATCTCTTTTTCTGTTCCCACAACAGGTATTCAATCTAACCCTGATACTTTGTTGTAGGATGTAGCTTCTATTGGGTTACAGGCAAAGGCTGTGCATAGTGCTGGTCCAAGTAAAGTGTTAATTCCCAAGCTGATTTGTTAATAAAATATAATTTCTGGTAATGGCAAGCACCACTTGTTCTTGGTTTTTTCAGAATAATGCACAGGTACAATAATGGCACACCAATGATATTTTTCTATAATGGTATGCAGGCAGTTCAGATGCAAAGAAATGTTCTCTGTGAATATTTTTATTTCTAGATACAGTATATAGAATTTTTCTTGTTTTCCTTGGGGGCCAATTGTTTGACAGGATGAATGGATTCTAAATCACGTCGGACTAAACATTACCTCCCTTTGCTCGATCCACGCTTCAAGGTACACGGTTTCCTCACAAAACAACAAATGTCACAGACTTCAAGGAACTTCTTATTTTTCAGTTGACTTAAGAGCTTGACTGCAATCCTGGAAAATCCATAAAGGTTCCACTTAAAAAATAAAACACAGTGGCACTGATTGATAGACAACTAAAACTGTTGTTCAGAGAGTTGCTTATGGAAATTAACCAATGCTTTAAAGTCTTGCTTCTTATATGAGTGAGAAACATTATCACTGGTTCTGTTCCTGTTTCATTCAAGCAAAACACAGCAGATCAAAAACATATAAACTAATTGCTCCTGGTTACTTGTCACTTCCTGTGATCTAGGTCCATCAGTCCGATTGCAATCTAATGACCTAAGCAACCGGAGTTTTTAATTCTACAGATACATACAGATACTTGTATATCCCAAATTAAAGAAGCAAAAAGCTATTTAGCTTGAAAAAAAGGAGACCACATGTTGCTAGCGCCATAGAGTTCCTTATAAAAGTCAGTGGACAGATTGTTTCTTTCCTAAAACATATATGGGGCTGTGGCCAAACTAGCTTGTTTCAACTAATTTAATTCCCTTCTCATGACTTCAGATTTTTTAATTGCGACTACTGTATCTGGGAATCCAGTGCTTTCAAATGGGCCATTAAACCCTATGGAGGTGTATATTTCCACATATCACCACTGCAGGGGCTTTAAAACTGAGGTCAAACCAATTGGCTACATCTAGTCTAACATTAATTTCACAAATATTGCTGGTGCTCTGTCCTGGTATGGGTACAGACTGTTTTTCCTCAACCTTACTACAATGTCATTTTCCAGTAATATTCTGGGAAGGAGTAGCACAGGGCTCATAGTATGGTGTGTAACATATAGTGTTGTGTGATTCACTGCCATTATAGTCTGTCTCCTGTCAGTGAGATGAGAGGTTAAAAGCACTATAACCATGAATGCAGAGCAGCCTGGTGGTAAAGATGTGGGGTCGCTGGTTAGTGGCCAGACTCCACACTGTTACACCTACTAAAGTATTGCCGTATTTGTTTATATGCTACCAAACCAATGTGGGCTTTACAATGCTTACTTATTCTTTACCATGCTTTCACTAAGCTATATTAGACTTTGCTATGCTTTTACTATGGTAAACTGTTATATGGGTCAATAGGGGCTGTACATACGCTTACACAAACTGAAAATGCGAGAGGCATACCATAGTTGCATAGTTGAGCAGAACTCAGGTAAGATAAAATGCGATGTATATGAAACTTTCCCTTCAGCTGGATATAAACCTGCTGTCTATAAAGACAATTCTTCACAGTAATCCATTTGGTATTGGAGTAACAGCAATGTTTTTTAGAAGTTGAATCATCCATGCGAAAACACCACAAACCTCTCCCAGTCTTCAACAGGACTGATAAACACTTGATTACTAGCATGGGAACATTTCAATATTAATCTCTAGCTTTTATTTTAGCCACAACTGTAACACTCCGGTGAAGGCTGCTGATATTTCCCTCATACATTCAAGGAGAGCTAACCATTTTAATTTACTAATCAAAACCTTCCCAAACACTGCATTTCTGTGTACGCGTATCACATTGTACATCCACACCCTCTAATAGCATGGGCTTAAGCACTTACAGCAAATTTCAATAATGACTGATAAAGGATATTTCTGAAATGAAGCAAATGTATCTAATTTCTGCTTTTTTTTTGTTTAAACATATATTACTATATATTCTATTGAGTTAAATATTGCCACTGTTTAAATAATTAACAGAGAAGGTTATGAATATAAACTATGAATATACTACTATAAACTTTTAATGAATTAAATGATGGTGGTCTTTAGATCAACTTCTGTTTAGAACAACGAATAGACCTCCATATGTTGCATGACTACACTAGAAAACCTGATAGAACTACAGCAATCAAACTTATAACTTAGTGAACTATTCTGATGCTAAAGGGTACATTTGTGATGTAATCTACATTGCTACAGAAACGTGCAAAAAATAATTGAATCTTCAATCTCAAAATAAGGTTGAAAAGCAAGCAAACAATTTCCCCTAGTAACTGCATATGAATAATTAAATCAAAATGAAACTATAAAAATGCAGATGAAAAAAAAAGAACACTCACAGAGGTTGAAATTAGGGATCTCATTTCAAGGTTAAAGGGAAGAGTGTACTAAGCATTGTTGTGTGATGCTCTGCTGTTATGGATTTTGACCTCTGTAGATGAAAGGTGTTTAAAAGCTGTATTGCCACACCAGCAGTCAAGCCTTACTCTTTTCCATAGTGATTAAGACACTCTTGGGGTATGTGTTATGCCCACATTGGTCCATGCCCAGTTAATACTAAGACACTCTGTGGGGTTTCATTGTGTCGTCATTGGTCCATGCCCAGTTAAATACTGCAGACAGATACTGTAATACAAGTTTCATAAGCTTATGGTAACAACCTACACAATGACAGAGAAATCCCAAAGCACATTCTACAATTCACAAATCTAACAGTTCCTTTGTCTGCAGTTCTGTTTATCACTATAAAGCAGTGATTTGAATGCAGTTGTGGGTTGAGATTGTGGCGATGATAACAGCAGAAACACTCACCACAGATTCACACACAAAGGTAAACGTGAACTTTAACCTGGAAGAATTGTGTTACTTTTACATTTACAGGATATGTTCTGAAAACACTTGTAATAAAAAATAAGTTGCAGTGGTTGATTTGAATCTGGGTTAGCCATATAAGTCTACCTAAGATTCTCTTGTATCCTGGAAAAACCATCTTTGCATCTGTGCAACCCATCAGCAGAAAGTGGAACCTGATTTTTTTGCTTTGCACAGATTCTATGCCCTCGCAGATTAAACTCAGGACAACTCTTACAGCTAGTTTCACCAACTCCAATTAGCTCTCATCTTGGACTACCTAATGTTGTGCAGTCCAATATTAGTGCTGACCAGAGTCTTTGAAACTAGACAGTCTAATGCCATCTGCCTTCACTACATTTTACAGTGCTTCAATGTGGATTTACGGTTTTTAATAATAAAAAAAGGTCAAATAAACCAGAGGGAGTTTCATGGCCGCTGGCATCTTATCATCCTGTGTCTGTCTGTGTTTACATGTTGAACTCTGGTTGGTTTTTACCATAGTGTAACAACCACTGATGACTAAACAGTTAATATCTAGAAGGTAGAGGTAGGCAGGCTTTTTTGTCTTACCTCCAGTTGGGGTGTTGAAAAAACCCAAGATAGAAATGATGATAAAATAATAAAATTCTTCAGATATTTTTTTTTTAATAAACTGAATATGTAGAGCACTAGAAGGCACTAATAGATGGTGCAGCACCTTTTGAAAAAGTGCAGCAACCGAGTAAACCTTCAGACATTCTACACGCAGGATCAACAACAAGGCAAGCAATCGCTTAGAAACACTCAATACATCCTGAATGCCACTGCAAGATCATGATATAGTGGGGTAAATGAGGAGGTAAAAGCATCATTCGTTGGCTTAAATAACACCAAACAAAAGGCTACACTTTTGACTCTTCTTACTTGACAAAAGGAAAAGATAAAATCTAGGAGCGAAAAGGGCAGGAGACATGTAGAAAATGTCATCTCTTCATATGCTATACACAATAACAGCATTTAACTGCTGTTCAATACTGTTCTTTGCTGTAATGTTGCAACTTTTCTATCTGGGTTTAATGTTTTAGTTAGACACATATTGATTTTGGGGTTGAAAGTTCAAGGTGGGTTGTGCTGTTTATTACAATTCATTATCAGTATTACAGATCCAGCGACAGACTGGTATTTTTAGGCAGGCTACTCTATAAACCTGTCAGCCATCTATCATTGCAAACATTCTCATGAGTTTCCTCCTTGACAGCCAAACCCAAAACCTGCCAACCTACCAGAGGGGAATTTACCAGTTACAATCACAATTTGGGAAATAAAAGGCTTTATTAGGTCACGCCTATGGAAGGCACTTGTTTGCCTCCCTGTCTCACGCCACTGGCTATGTAACCCTGAAGTGATTTAAGTTACCCTTTGGGTTCTTAAAGGTGCCAACGTTATATCAACAGTGGAGCCATAGGTAAGTGTAATGGCATTAGGGGACAAATGGGGGCCATGACCATATAGTCTACTGGCTTGTTCCAATGTATAAATGCCTATCTCTTAACATGGAAGCACTGTAATCGATAAGGTGAAGTGCTTACTGTCTGATTTTCTGAAATTTTATAAACAGTGGAATTGACTGCCTCATTTCATTCTACAGGGATTTTAAATCAGTGCAACATACAAGATACTTTGTACACTTTTTAAACCTCAGCAGAGCTCAGACTCCAACACCATTAAAGTAACTGTAGCTAGCAAAATAATTACATAAATCTTAGAAATGTTGCACTTCCATTAGCTAAAGACTTGTTTGGAAGAATGCCCTGGAGACTCCCTGGTTTGTATAAAACTACTCGACCTCTGGTCTCGTTCTACAACATATATTGTTGAACAGTCAAATGCAATACTTTTTGATGGACAATCTGTGTTGGCAACAGGTACAATAGAGGGTTGGGGTAAATAACTTTGTCACATGGCATCATAAATCCTATAGGACAGGAAGGTCCTTAAGCCACACAATAGATGTGACATAGATAACTTGGAACCTCTCAACTTGAGCTGAATGCCACAACTTGAGCTCTGTTACAAACCATGGTAGAAATGATGAAACAATTCACACCTGCATCCACATCGATTTGCTCTACTGTTGCTGCATAGGATTACAGGATTCTTCTCAAATATTTAAAGAGCAAGCATCTTAATGACATTTTTTTTTTTTAAATGGAATACCAGTACTAACAAAACTCGTCAGTTTTGCTCTGTGGTACTGGATTGCTATTGGCCAATTCTAAATAGATAGATACCGTATTACTTCAATTTGTCGCCGCAGCGTTTATTTAATATTGATCAAAATGAATGCAATCCTTCAACAAGGGCACCGATTATACAAGGGTGGCCCTTATTAAGAATACTGTGCTTTACAAACACTGCAGTATTTTATTACATGATTTAAGACAATTTAGAAGCGGCGACATTTTCGTGAGAGGCTCCGATCTGCAGCACTATACCCTTGTGTTTGTGGGGCTTGAATACAACAGATGTACTGACAGTTAACAAGAGCCTATTAGGTGAGAGTTGGGAGGTCAGGGGAGTACTCTACCAATGAATCAGGAGTGTGTATTTGTGCTATGGGGCGGGACGAGAAGAGGAGCGAGAGCAGTAGTTGAGCGTAATGCAGTTGTTTTTATTAAAAAATACTACTTATGAATATCAGTTTGATTTCTGTTAAAACTAAAAAAAAAATGTTCTATTGCTTTTTTCCTCACTGTAATTTACCTGCTTGTTTCTAATTTCTCTCTAAATCGGCTCCTACATAGTAAGCAAGTTTTTTATTTTACTTATTTATTTTTTTTTTATATCCAATTGAATAAAAAACAAAACAACTAAACCCCCTACAAGAAGATATCTTTCTCCAGCAATTGGATAGTGCTTAGAATGACCGGCAAAGCTCTAAGTTCCTCTGAGTTTAGGTTTTCACCTTCCAAGCTGAGGACGCGGTAAACAGACAGCCCTTGTTTTATCCCCTGCTGTGTTGGCACTGAACTCTGCTGTACATAACCAGAGTTGCATGTTTCTTTGTTTATGTTTTGAGCAGGGGTAGAAAAGAAATACATTTACGTTACTTTATTGAGAGCGATGTTTATTCGAAGGTGGCATCTATTAAAAAGGTAATAACTGAGTGAGGCGTTAATTCGAAGTAATACGGTATTTATATATACACAGTATATATTTTATTCAGTGATTTTATAGCCCCACTTTGGGTGTCACTGTAATGAATTGGCATCTCAGCCAATTGAATTGAATGGGAAGGCAAGGGCTGGACATGAATGGCTCAAAGACAGTGACTTACCATTCAATTAAAGAGCAAGCAAGTGGAAAGTATATGTCTTATGCTGATGTTAGAGTTATAAACTCATCAGCTGCTAGGGTAAGATTCATTACTAAGGCAGGTGTTAATGTAGGTTAACTACATCTTTTCTTTAAAACAGATTACTGAATTCTCCCACAAGAATATTGAAAAAATGTAGTATATTAAATCGGCAACTTTTCACTGGGAACTAACTATTAAAACTTTAATAGGCACTTAATGATTTTCTAAAATGCAATTTCTACACAATGTCTTCACTCTGACAGGAAGGCAAACATTGAATTATGACTTAATGAGATTAAATTGAATCAGCTGAACTAAGTAAGGGTTTAAATATAATAGGAATATAATAGGGTTTAAATATTTAAGGGAAATGGGAGAACTAATTAAAAGTTATGCAGGTCATGGACTTTTTGAATTTTACCCATAGGGTGACAATATGGTTCAAAGGTATATTTTAAGTCCTGACTATTGGCTTCTTAAAAACAGTTATATATATATATACACACACACACAAACGCACACACACACACACACACACACACAGTGGCTCTCAAAAGTATTCATCCACCTTGGACTTTTTCACATTTTATTGTGTTACAACATGGAATCAAAATGGATTTAATTAGGAGTTTTTGCCACTGATCAACACAAAAAATGTCCATAATGTCAAAGAGAAAAATGAAATCTACAAATTGTTCTAAAGTAATTGCAAATATAAAACAGAAAATAATTGATTGCAGAAGTATTCACCTCTTTTGCTATGACACACCTAAATAAGATCTGGTACAACCAGTTGTCTTCAGAAGTCACATAATT